>NC_081409.1:319317654-319470154 GCF_030272615.1 Cryptomeria japonica | reverse complement strand
CAAATGCATATACATATATATGAATATGTATATATATCTATATACATATATATACATATGCATATACATATACATATACATATACATACATATGTATGTGTGTACATACACATACACATACACATACACATACGTGTGTGTGTGTGAATATGAATGAACATTTAATATAGGAAATTATCAAATTACTATTATATTTTCATATAACTCAAGAAAAACAAACAAATAATAATATAGGATATAACTATTCTCATTCATTTTCTGGTAGAAACAATAAGAATAGGTTAGAATAAGCGTTCATGAATAGAAAACTGAATTAGATATGTCATTCTAGAACTGAAATTATCATTGTAATACAAGTTATAACCTGTAGCAAATGTTATTATACTTTTATATGCAAACAAGATCATAAAAATAGTTAACCAAATCAATCATAAAACATAGAAATCACATAGGTAAATCATTTTATATATAGAATTATTTTCAATTTAATTGTAAACTGAAATCAATATCATTAATATAGTTAAACATAGAGATGGGAATATAGGGAACTATTACTTCATGTTTATCTAAAAGTTGTTAGTTTAATAACTGAAAATCAGCATGTAGTTTGTTATATTTGATAATGTATACACAATATAGTATATCACATATATATACTTATATTATACATACATGCGATATACCTTCCCTATTTTACATTTTATTTTAAATGACTCTTCTTGTGTTGCAAACTGTTGTTATAAATTTTCTTTTTTGTGATCATTGTAAATAGAAATGTTGAAAGGAAAATACAAAGAACTATATCTAAATTCGATTTCTTGCTTATGTTATCTTTCTTAAGAATGCATGCTCATATATATGTATGTATTAATTATATACATACATCTGTCATACCTTCTTTTAAATGAATTATTAATCTCAAAGATTATTGATGTGTGTTAACCACCATGAGTGTATGCATTTGAAAATTCATGTACATATGATTGCATTAGTGATGCATTATAACAACCATGTAGGATGATGATCTATTAGGGTTGCATATAAAAATTAGTGTATATGATTGCATTATTGATGCATTGAACAACCATGAATTATAATGGACCATTAAGAATACACAAGAGAAACCATGTATATGATTGCATTAATGCTTCATTATAACAACCATGCAGTATAGTGAATCAATTGGAATGCGTATGAATATCTATAAGTATGAATGTATCAGCATTGCATTAAAATAAACATATAGAACTGTAAAGCGGAAAATCGCGATCGAACCCTAGTTGCTCTCCCCTCTTCCAACTCCAAGGAGAGAGAAGGGAGATTCACTAGGGTTGATGGTTTTCACTTAGGGGAGAGACTTTACATTCAAAAGAGGGGTTGAAACCCACAAGATCCAATCCCACGCAATGCAAGATTGGATGCTAAATGAGTTTCAAGGGTTATGACAGCAAGGCTACCCTCTTTTGTAAAGAATGTGCATAGAAGAATTAAGCTAGGAATGCATAGAAAGTGAGAAAGATTCGCTTATAAACTGAGATAGGAATACAGTATGAAGCTGCGGACCTGGAATTAGCAGTAAAATGTCAATACAGCGCTGTCCTGCAAATTTGAGGGAAAGTTGCCGGGACGATGGCGCCCGAGCACCACGTTCCTCCGAAAAATCCGCGAAACGAAGGGGGATCTGTTCGTCTCTGCACAAGGATTCCAGATCTTCAATTTCAGCCACGCACCTGCAACCTACACACAGAAAAGCGAAGACGATTGGGGGGTTAGGGATTAGGGGTTTGCCTTTAGGTCAAACCCTGGTTTTGGAATTAACCAAGAAATGAGCAATGCTGTAAATGTAAATGTCTGTAATGTAAAACAAGTACTAATACCTTGTTGTAAGGATGTTTGTATCCTTATGTGCGAAGATATAGATGTTGTATGTTGTAAGTGATCTCCTCTTCAATGGTTGAATCCTTGTCTTGAATGCAACACTTAGCCTTGAATGGAGACTTGAAATGATCAATTGCTTGAAGGAATGCTTGAATGCTTGAATGCTTGAGTATAGTTTCCACGCTTGTACACATATGACCTTCTTACCCAAATGGGAGAGGAAAATGTAGTTTATATACTTGCCAATTAGGGTTAAAAGACTGATTTTCCCGACCTTAGGCCAACTAGGAAAGATAATTTCCAATTTGCAAACTAAAAAGACCCGAAGTCCCATAGGAGACCGGGCCCAAAATAGGGCCAGGGACCAGGGCACTGGGCGCTCTGGTCCCACCTCCTGGGACAGCAGGGTGCAAAGGAGGTTCAGGCCAGGGTGCTTGAAAATGCAGTTTTTTGGTGTCGTGAGCAAGTTTCGGGGTCTCCATTCAGGTTCAGTGTTGCGTCGCCATCGTGAAGACCCAAATGCGGTCGAAATTGCAAGTGTCACAATTTTAGGATGCTACATTTAGCCCCCACTTTAGCGGGAGTATGTATGCTCATACTTTCGGTAAAGTACAAGGAAACAATATTGAAAGACTTTCACCACATCAAGGAGGCAAGACACACCAAGCCCCCAGTGGACTAAGGATCTTACGACTTCGATTGACAAAGTAAAAGGGAAGATCATGAGGGAGAACCATGACTGTCAGTAGTAAGGTTCCCTCACTATGAGTCATGCAAGAGAAATACCGAAAATTTTCAAGGCAAAGCTGAGTTCTCCAAGAAATTTTCATGTATCCTGAAGGGATAGACAGGGTGTATGCCCCCCTACGTTAAAGCGATCGCACACGCCTCAACGGGGGTGATTGTTTTAACGTAGTGATACACATAAGAAATGAGAAAGGAAAGGAGCACGTTATCGCAAGGATTTAGCCCCCAAGTGTGAGATAAACCCAAGGATAATAGACACAAAACACAAAGCACGAGGTGACTTCACTTTCCTCGGGGTCAGTATGCTGTATGATAATTCATGTATATCATATGTATGTATGCATAATTGTTCTTCATTCCCCAATCAAGGAAGGTCACCTAGAAGAAGGGAACACATGTGTCTTTTGAGTCAACATGAGAGAGATCGAGAGATCTCAATGCTTTGCATCGTCCTCAAGTAGACAACACTAAGGACAACAAATAGAAGAATGAGAATAACATATAGAAGAAGTAACACAAGAGAGGAGGAGAGAATCTGCTATGCTAATGTAACTAGTCTAGCACGTCATCTACCCCCCGATCTTGCTGATCAATGTTTCGAGAAGGCAGGGAACACGCTAGAGGAGGAACATTCAACACAGCAGATGGAGCTATCACAAGATCCAAACAAGGGCTATGTTCATGTTCCAAGCCACGTTGTTCTTGTCTAGGAGCTAGGATAAGTGCTTTAGAAAATTTATTAGATAAATGGTTATCAATATCAACAAGTTCATATTCACTATTAGAAGCAAGAGAAGCAACATTTTCATCATGAATAACATTTTCATCTATAGCATCATCAAGATTTATAAAAATAGGGTCTTTAATTCGCACAGGATCAAGACCATCATGCATCTTATGTTTAGGAGATTTTGGAGAAAATGGAATAATGCTTGTTGAAGGTGTTTTTGGAGATTGCAAAGTTTGAGAAGCAGCTGCTTAAGCTCTAAGACGACGCTTTCGTCGGCGTTCACGTGCAGAACGATTTCGTCTAGTCTTAGTAGGAAGTTGAGAAGATTGAGGAGGAGGAATGTTCTCATCCTTATCACTTGGGTGTTTAGGTTGTGGTCTCTTAGGCTGGATAATAGAAGAAGAAGGTCTCTTCTCTCTATAAAAGGAAGGAGGAGGAACTGCTCCATATAAAGGAGGAATTTTTGGTTTAGGAAGGAGACCAAGTCCATCATGACGAGGAGGGATAGGTCTACTTTTAGGAAGTTTATTAGATATAGACATAGTCACATCCATAGGGATGGGTTGGGAATCTTCTTGAGGAAAGACATTAGTTTTATCTTTCAAAGGAAGAACTTCCTTCTCAAGAATGATAGGAATATCAAGTTTAATTGTTCTAGGTTCACTTAGAGATAGGATCATATCTGTTTTCCACTTTTGATAAGATTTGAAAAGATGATTACTTCACAGAGGAAGAGATTGGAATTGTTTAGGCCAAAAGTAATCAATAGGAACGCTAGAAGTTCTTTCAGCTGGTTTAAAGAGACTATGATTGACAGTAACAACTTCACCATTATGGGGAAATTTCAAACACTTATGAATAGGAGAAGCAATAGCTTTCATGGAAGATAGCCAAGGATGGCCAAGCTTCACACGAAATTGTTCGGATGAAGGAATAATAGCAAAGTTCACATCAAGGGATTTGTTATGGACCTCAATAGGCAATGTAATAGAACCAATTACAGGAGAAGAAAATGCATCAAATAGTTTCACAATCACATCTGTTTTGTCATATATCACTTGATTCAATTGCAAAGTAAAAAGAAATTCTTCAGTAATAACATTAACCATGCATGAAGGATCAATAAGCACTCCACGGCAAGATGTATTCTTGACTTTTGCAACTATGTATAAAGGACCATCAGGTGCCCTAATGGTTTCACTGGAATCAAATGTGATGGAAGGTTCTTTAGGGTTTTCTTGCTGCTCTACAAAGTTAATCACATTCGGAGTCATAGACACAAGACCATCAGATGAAAAAGAGGAATCATTAGTCTCAATCGCATTAGAGGTATGAGAAGGTAATGGATCAGTGAAAATCTGAAGATTTTGATTAGGAGGAGCTACAGATGTATTGCCTTTATCATTCACTCCAGAAACAAAAATAGTATTATTATCAATCAAATCTTGAATTTTACCCTTTAAAGAAAAACATTTTTCAGTATCATGCCCAGGCTGACGATGAAATTGACAAAAAGCTTTGTTATCAAAATAAGGTGAAGTAATCTTTGCAGGATCAATTTGCCTTATAGGAGGAAGAGTAAGCACATTTTGTTCCAATAACTTATTCATAATACTATGCAATGATTCATTCAAAGGAGTATACTTTCTTTCTTTCTTGAAAAATTTAGAAATAGGAGGCACACCTGATGCTGCATTCACATTGTTGTTGATGATGTTTTCATTGAATTTGATGGAATCTCTGTTCGGTTTAAACTTCCCAAATGGTTGTTGACTGCTATCACCCTTATCACTCGGAGCCATAGGATGTGATTGTTCCATTTGACTCACAGTCAGTTGATAATTGTGAAGAGTTGCACACAAGTGTTGGAAAGAAGTAAACTCAGAAAATAGAAGTTTGTCTCGAATATCTTTTTGTAAATTAGAAATAAAGATTCTTTGAATATCATTGTCAGGCACTGGAAAAGAAATTTGAGCATACAAATGCTTATATCTACCAATGAAATCAGTCACTTTTTCTTTAACACCTTGTTTACAATGTATTAAATCAATCAAAGTAACTTTAGGACTTATATTGTTTTGAAATTGTTGAATGAAAGCATTTGCAAGTTGTTCGAAAGAAGTAATAGAATAAGAAGGCAACGAGCAATACCATTGTAGGGCTTTGTCTCTTAATGTTCTAGTAAACAATTTTGCAAGCAACCTTTGGTCATAGGCAAAATCAGTACAGATTGTTTGAAAAGTCTTAACATGTGTTAGAGGATCACCTTTACCATTATAAAGCTCCAAATGCGGAATTTCAACATGTTTAGGGGGGATAGCTCGAACAATGTCAAGAGAAAGTGGGCTCGCAACGTCAAATGTAGGCACACTAAACTTAGATTGATTCATAGAGGCAACTTGTTGCTATAAAGAGGAGACAGTTTGTGCAAGATTGTTAATGGTCGCTTCAGTCGAAGAGTTCATATTAGATGTGTTAGATTGAGATGGAGGTGTTATGTTATTGAAAGAAGGTAAAGAGTAAGGTGGTGGGACCCTATGATAATTAGTCATAGGAGATGATTGGATAGGAGGAACACTACAAGGAGGAATGGAATGATTGAATGAATTGCCCCCTTGCATCATGTTCATTTGTGGAGATGTAATAGGGATACTCATTGAAGGAATGAATGAAGAAGTCAGATTAAATGAAGGAAGAGGGTTAATTGAAGAAGAAGGATTGCCCCCATGACTGGTGATCATAGGAGGAATGTCTTGTGTAGAAGTAGCCATTATGTTTGATGTAAAGGTAGGTATGCTAGCAATAGAAGTCATCAAAGGAATAGAATGATTGACTTGAGTAGGAGGTTGTGTATAACCCAAATTTTCAGCACAACTCTTCATAGGCATCACATTCGAATCCACAATGTGTGCAATACCACACAAAATATCAATTCCATTCTTATCACTTTGAAGCATACGTTTTAGACCCTCAATTAAAGGAAGAGCTTGACTATCGGGGTATTCTTGAGACATCCATTGTCGAAAATCGTCAAATTGGTTATCCAATTTCGAAAGTTGTTCTTCAGAAACCTCATGGAGAGCTTCTTCATCATTAGGAGGATTAGAGGAATTACCCATGTCCTCGTTAAAAAGGCTATTCAAATTAGGTTCCATCTCCTCAGTAGTTAAACCTCAGAAAGACTTAATTCTACGGCTTCGTCTAACGAGAATAGTGTAAGTAGGGCTTATTGTTGTAAAACTCATGCACTAGAGAGAGAGAGAAAGTTTTGAATTTAGAGGTAGCAATTTTCAGTAAAATCAGCCAATCTTCCAGATTTAAGCTGTTAAATACAATCAGGACAATCTCCCAAAATTTCAGAAAAAATGTCAGGGACCGTGGCGCTTCGGAGTGCACACGGTCCTAACAACTTTTTTCGAAATTTGCAGGGATGAAAGTTATGATGATTTTGGAGCTAATCTGAAAAAATTGAGTGGTTTTACGATCTGTAGATAGGCCAAATTAAAGTTGCAATCTTGAAATTGAACCCTACCAAGATTGTCGAAAAATGCAAAAATTTGAATTTTGAAAAAGAGAGGGAAACTGAAATTTTGAATTTTATGATTTTAGAGGGAATACCGAAAGCAATGCAAGTTTTGAAATTCAAAAGTTGACTCAATTTCACGCAAAATTCAATTTTGAAAGCGGAAATTGAAGTTGTTGTAATTAAGCACTTAATTTCAAAAGTCACAAATTGCAAGAATTTAAATAAAGCACTGAAATTTTTAATGAATGCAAACACACTTTTCAGATTTAGGACAGTAAGAACACAATTTTGATACAAAATTTCAGTTTCAATGATTTTTGAATGATTAGAAGCGTTAATCCAAGCAATCCCTAGACCAACTTTGACTTTAATTTTGAAAGTGTTATAATTGATAAAATCAGCCAAAATTCTGGATTTTAGCAGGAAAATACAGTAAGATCTAGCTCCCGAAATTTCAGAAAAAATGTCGGGGACAATGGCGCTCGGAGTGCACACAGTCCTCGCAACTTTTTTCCAAATTTTCAGGGATGAAAGATATTGTGATTTTATTGCGGAATCCAAAGTTACAGCTGATTTGGAGATGTTTTGATTAGTGAAATTGTCGAACAAAGGTTGAATCAAGAGGGTTTTAAAAATTAGGGTTTTAACACTTAACCACTTAATTTTCAAAATTAAAGCACAAATATGAATTGATAATTTGTAATAGAAGGGTAGATCTGAAACAAGCATTAACATTTAGACATTTCACAAGCTTAATTACTAAAAAGAAAATTTAGGGTTTTTATGCAATTAACCTCTAAAATTTTGCAAAAGATCAACATGGAAATGTAATCAAGGAATCCAATTTTCAGATCTAACCATGAATAATCAGAAAGGATGTTCACGTCGGGTTCACCAAAATGTAAAGCGGAAAATCGCGATCGAACCCTAGTTGCTCTCCCCTCTTCCAACTCCAAGGAGAGAGAAGGGAGATTCACTAGGGTTGATGGTTTTCACTTAGGGGAGAGACTTTACATTCAAAAGAGGGGTTGAAACCCACAAGATCCAATCCCACGCAATGCAAGATTGGATGCTAAATGAGTTTCAAGGGTTATGACAGCAAGGCTACCCTCTTTTGTAAAGAATGTGCATAGAAGAATTAAGCTAGGAATGCATAGAAAGTGAGAAAGATTCGCTTATAAACTGAGATAGGAATACAGTATGAAGTTGCGGACCTGGAATTAGCAGTAAAATGTCGATACGACGCTGTCCTGCAAATTTGAGCGAAAGTTGCCGGGACGATGGCGCCCGAGCGCCACGGTCCTCCGAAAAATCCACGAAACGAAGGGGGATCTGTTCGTCTCTGCACAAGGATTCCAGATCTTCAATTTCAGCCGCGCACCTGCAACCTACACACAGAAAAGAGAAGACGATTGGGGGGTTAGGGATTAGGGGTTTGCCTTTAGGTCAAACCCCGGTTTTGGAATTAACCAAGAAATGAGCAATGCTGTAAATGTAAATGTCTGTAATGTAAAACAAGTACTAATACCTTGTTGTAAGGATGTTTGTATCCTTATGTGCGAAGGTATAGATGTTGTATGTTGTAAGTGATCTCCTCTTCAATGGTTGAATCCTTGTCTTGAATGCAACGCTTAGCCTTGAATGGAGACTTGAAATGATCAATTGCTTGAAGGAATGCTTGAATGCTTGAATGCTTGAGTATAGTTTCCATGCTTGTACACATATGACCTTCTTACCCAAATGGGAGAGGAAAATGTAGTTTATATACTTGCCAATTAGGGTTAAAAGACTGATTTTCCCGACCTTAGGCCGACCAAGAAAGATAATTTCCAATTTGCAAACTAAAAAGACCCGAAGTCCCATAGGAGACCGGGCCCAAAATAGGGCCAGGGACTAGGGCGTTGGGTGCCCTGGTCCTGAAGGACCAGGGCGCTGGACGCTCTGGTCCCACCTCCCGGGACAGCAGGGTGCAAAGGAGGTTCAGGCCAGGGTGCTTGAAAATGTAGTTTTTTGGTGTCGTGAGCAAGTTTCGAGGTCTCCATTCAGGTTCAATGTTGCGTCGTCATCGTGAAGACCCAAATGCGGTCGAAATTGCAAGTGTCGCAATTTTAGGATGCTACAAGAACAATGAATCAAAATAGGTTGCATATGAAAAGCCATATAGAATGAGTTAAAATATCTCATCATAGGAGAATGCATTGACTTAGATCATGGGTATATGTTGCATTGTGTGTGGAATAAGATTATGTTTCTAGGAAGGGGTGTCGAATATGGAACAATAAAGAAGGATAATCCTCTTTAAAGGAAAATTCATAATTAAAAAGTGCTTTGGCCAAAGCCTAGTTCATTTAAATAGATGAATTTCCTAGCAAAATTTACTTGATATGTTTCTTTTCCATATCTTGATAACATGACATTGGATTATCATATAGTAGATGTGCATGTAGATGTATCAAGTTGCACCATGATTTCCATCCTACCATTGTTTTCAAGTCGCTATGATCTTCATGTAGGGTCAGTGGTTCTTCATGTCAGGAAGAACCTTGAGGAAACATAATTGCTTCATGGTTGGGCAGAAAAGCACTTGGGCCATGTTCTTGTCCTTGGATATCAGATGATCATATGGTTGGTAGTGAGCAAGGATGATTGATTAATGTATAATTCACTTAAATTGTTAACATCATGGCATGTGTGTCATCATTTTACTCATAACTTATGTGTATGTGCTTTGTTGGAACAAGCACTAGAACTCCAATTGTCATATTGTCATTTGTATATTATGTTTGTATTTACTCATAGAATTATTCTTATTAATTCTACATTTGATGATGTGTTAAATGCGCAAATCAATTAAATATATTGTTGAGTTCTAAGGTTTTAATTTCTAATCCACTAACAAGAAGTGAAGCCCACAAGGAATTAATTGCAGTCAATATTAATTTCCACCCTCTCTAGGTTGATGTTTTTGTACAACCTTTTCATAGTCTTGTTGGATAATTTCATGAATCCTTGCCTACAACCTATAATATCTTCAAGTGAATCTTTGATTATACAATCATGCCAAGATGGAACATAAATGCCAAGGATATAACTCCAAGTCCATAATTATAAATAATATAGCTAGAATTAAGAATATAAAATTAGGGCATATTGGTTTGAAGGATTTTTGGAAAAGAATGAACATAAACCCAAGGTCACATATGGGTAATATGACATTCTCCAGGGCACCACTCATGCAAGGGATTTCCCACCAGATGTCCCATGCCCACACTTAGTATTGATCTGCATAGAAAATTACCACACATGACAAAGAAGTAATAGATAGTGAAGGATACATGGTATTAAAATTAGATGCAGATGCAATTGGGAATGAGTTCAAATGATTGATTTGGGATGAATTTATAGACAAGTCTATGGAGATGGGGTGGAATTACTTCCTTGATAAGGAGTGGTATTTAATGAGCATTTATAGACACTAGCTCATAAGGGAGAAGAAGGAGAAATCACAGATCCCAAAAAACTTACAATGAGCTAGCTTTAAGGATGAAATTTTAGATATGAGTACTCTACTTCATAGAGTAATGAAGAGTGCATATTGCAATGTATTATTAAAATAGATATACCAATTCCTATTGGCTATTTACAATGAGTCCAATACATTGATCAGGTGAAACTGACCAATGATCATATACATGATCAATTTGTTAAATTTCATAAAACATGCAAATTATATATGTGTTCTTATTTTTTGTATGTTATTGCAAGCACCTTGATACATAGTGGCTAGGGTTGAGGAATGTTGGGGTCCTCATAGATACAACCCAGGTGTATGATTACTTTCCTCTATTTTAGGAAGAATGTAGAATGAAAGACTACATGAGAGTAAATGATGTTTTTTGCATGTTGAATGCTAGGAAGATCAAACACAACTTGGAAGTGATAATATCTCAAGAAGCATCTTGGTTAATTGCATAATTTAATATCTTTTATATCCAAATTGATAAATTATCATATATTAGAATTGAAGGTTTTGAGAGTGCTCCATAAAAGTTGCTCAATAATGTCAATGACTATATTATTTTTCTAGAGACATGTAGACAAATAATTCACATGAGAAAGAAGTTTCATCAATAAAAGAAAGCATGGTAAAATTTTCATGTGTAGTTAAACCATTATACATGCAAGACATGTGATGATGCTAAGAATGAAGATAGGATTATTTCAAGACTCAATTTTCACATATTTTATGTTAGGTCTTATTTTAATAGTAATAATTTTGTGAAATACAAATTATATATTGGTCCTTGGTATGAGCATGAGACTCACCTTGAATACTACTAGGAGGACTCTTCCAATGAGCATGAAGTGAGAAGAAGAGATTTGATGTAACTAATAATAGATCAAATGAGGGATTTTAATATGAGCTTTAATATTCTAGAAATAGTTGATGATGATTTAGATCTGATTGATGAAGAGTACTGTGTGGTTAGTACAAGTCCTCTATCAAGAATCAGATGGTCTAAGTGAGAAATAGAAATAATTTTTACTGGATCTTTATTTGTCTTAGGTAAAAGAAAGTGATGGTTAGAATCCAAAATTACTAGTCATACTTCAAGCAAATCTCTAGGTAGGAGACAAGTGTTAGGAGAACAAAAATCAAGTGAAACACTCACCCACATAAGTCACCTACTAATGTATGCACCATAAGGGCAAGGTCCTCTACAAAAAGAGAAGAGAAAGGTGAAGATCTATAAGAGACTAGAAAGTTAAATATTTAATGTGAGGAAGACACTGAGCCTATGAGGAGAAAGAAATATGGAGATCATCCTCCCACAATGATAATAATTATTGAAGGGAAGTAGCACAAAAAATCATATTCATCTGAAGGACAACCCACAATTGCAAGAGATCCAAGTCAATGATTCCCTTCTCCAACAATAAGTAGATGCACAATACATTAAGGAGAAGACCCTTGGTACTATCATGCCACCTAAAACAATGAAAAATTGATCAATATTGCCAACTCCAAATTGGTTAAGAGAAATTGTGAGCAAGAAAAGGAAATACATGAACTCATTGATCCTAGCTTCCATGTAGTTTCCAAACTTCTACAAGTTGATCACCAACCTAAGAATGCAAAAAGGAATCAAAAAATCATGTTGGATCTCTAGGCACAATTTTATTGAAATTACACATCTAATAGGGGACAAGAATGGAGATGAAGTCATTGAGGCTTATTTCAAGAATCTAGTTAGAGAATTTTATGAATACTACACATTGTTGATGTCATCACCATGATTCATGCACCCCTGCCTATAACCTATGATATCCTCTAGTGAATTGTTGATTATACAATCATGTGTTTTTTGAATCATGCTAATAGGGAGTATAATACCAAGGATATAACTCTGAGTCCATAATTGTAAATAACCTATCTAGATTTAAGGATATAGAGTCACTTGAGGCATATTAATTTGAAAGTTTTTTGAAAAAGAATTGTAGCATCGTAAATTGTAACCGGTCCAATTTAGACCTCATGTTTGTGCTCCCACGTTAGCATGTCCTATTCACATCCCCTCTCTAGCTCTGATTTGACCCTATTCTCCAATATTTATGTCATGAACACCCTTTGGTGGGTCCTACCATGAGATCCCCTCCCCCCTAGCTATTTTTTTTGGTCTTGTTTGCAGAAGGACTAGGGCGTGGGATGCCCTGGTTTGGACCAAGACACCCCAAAATGCCCTGGTCCCTCTCAAATGGGCCCCAATATGAAATGGGGCATGTTCTATATCTCCCTAGTAGCATTTGATTCTCGGGACTACACATGAGCGTTAGAGGTCGACCAAATCGGTAATTTACTTATGGAACCCTATATAAAGACATCCTATGAATTTATTTTCACCTGGAATAAATATAAGACTCCATCCATATCATTTGTGCATTTGTGAAGCACTCATCATTAAGAATCTTTAGAGATTCAAGGCTTCATATTCATCATTCAAGCATTGTGGACCAACGTTACATTAATCTTCATGCAAGCATGTGTGTGTGATTAGGGTTTTTCATGTCCATGTGTTTGTCATGCCATTACATTTAGCATTTGTGATTACATTTGAAGAGCACTGCATCATCATCAACAATTGCAGATTTGAAGTATATCTCCTTAATGTTTATTTCAATATTTGTATTATTTCATTCAAGGTTAATTCCTAAACTAGGGTTTGACTTAGGCAAACCCCTATCCCCAACATCTTTCCCTTTCTTTCTATGTGCAGGAATAGGTACATGAGTTGTACTTGAGAATTTTGGCAGTGTCTACAATGACGAACAATTTTAGCTTTCAACAACAAAAAAGTCAAAGGACCAGGGCGGATCTATGCCACCTGGTCCCAAAAGATTAGGCCAAACTTCAAGGAAAAGGTTCTAAACATCTTATTTTTCCTATATCTTAGTTGGTGTCTCTGTGGGACATCTGTAGCTTATTGTTTTTGTGAATTTACCTTAAGTATCCCTCATTTTACCCTAATTTCACAAATACATTCCAAATTCAACTAAGAAAGAAGGAGACTCACACCACATAAAATTGAAAAATTTGATTAATATTCTCAGCCTGTTTTCTAATCAAATTGTGGCTAGATCTATTGGATTTACCCCTTCTTTCAATGTATGGTAATTTGATTAGTTGGCGGTTTTATTTGTTGAAAGCCTAATTCCAAATTTACAACATTACATTTTGGTGAACCCAACTATTTACATGCTTATTCATGATTTGTGGTCTTAGATATGATTTGTAGGAATTTAAAAAATAAATGTTACACTCATAAATCATAAAAACATAAATTTAGTGGTTAATTTCATAAACCCCTAATTTATTTTGCTAATTTAGGCTTGTGGGTTGCATAATTTTTCACTTATATTTTCAAATTTGATTTTATACAATCATAATAAAATTTAATAGATCTGATTTGTTTTCTATTTCACATATGGTTACATTTCTTTTTAGTCACATTTATCACAATCATGTGTTGGATAATGACTTCTTTCATTTTACATTGCTTCTTTTCATTCACAGTACTTTTTCATATTGCATTTTTAGGGTTTCCAAGATATTTCCTACTTATAAATCACATCTCAAGGCTTTTATCCATGTTATATGTTGTTTCATTATGACATTAATATTAAGAACATGAATTACATGTGTAAATCACATAAAAGCCTTTGTAGACAATGTTAATCCTAGAGATGACATTAACAAAGTTGACACTTGTACCTCTCCTACGACATCTCATGTGAATGAAGAAAGAGTCAATACTCCTATCAATGATCTCTCCAATGGAGAGAAATAATTGAAGAGAAACATGACACCATATTCTTCTCATAAGCATAATCTAGTGCAAGGGGGAAAGATTAAAATGTTGGTTTATCAATCCCTGTAGATCCTCCTTATTCTCCTAGAGCTTATCTTAGTCATGAAAATAATTGTAGGGAAGATGATGTTGTGCATTTTATTCATGACCTATCTCCTCATATAACATTATGCAAAGATTAATCCTTAGATGATAAGGACCTTCCCTCCCAACCTATCAAAGAACACATGAATAATGATGATAGAAAGGAGAAACCTCCTACAAAGGATATTCCTTCTTCATTTAATTCTCCATTTGATCCTTCCATGTGTCCTTATAATAATTTTTTTAAAGAGATTCATGATAATATTCCTTCTTCACAATTGAAACATTCTTATAGGAGTGATTATAACATAATCTCAAAACAAGGTTACAGTGGACAAGGACTTGGAAAATATGTACAAGGAATCAATGTCTCTACAAACCCTCCTTCAGGTTTAAGTAGTATCTTGCAAGACATAGAAATTACCATCCATCTAAAGGCGCTTCTTCCTCAAATAATCCTTTTTTCTCATATCATCAAACCCATGATCATCATGCCAATTATTGTCTCGATTTTCAAAAGGGAATACAAGAACTCATTAATAATTGAACTATCAAAATAATAGAAGACAATCCCCCTCCTTCTAGCAACCCTTGTCCTACATCTCAAGAGATAAGACCTACTCCTATTGATGATCAAGAGAAATTGGCTATAAGAATATTTTGGAGATTGAAGTATGATAATAATGTTATTTTTCCTTTCATTAAACATAATCACAATTATAAGAATAAGGAAAGTGATGAGTATTTTCTTTTTCATCATAGTTATTCTCATTCTCTTGGAAATTGTAAGGCCTTTAAAGAATTTGTTCAAGACCAATATGGTTGAGCTCACATAGCTCTTACAATCAATATTGCACTTTTCCTTGGTGAAGAGGTAGTTCCTTAGCACTCCATTTACCCTTTCATGTTTCTCCTCACCTTATGACATTAGTAGTTAACTTCATTGGGGGCTCTTTCTCATGAGCGGTGATTATTTTTCAATAACAATCATCTTGGGGCAACAACATAGCTTTTACTTGTGTCCTCGCTTGGGGGGAAAGGACAACATATATTCAATTCTCTCTTTCTCTCTGAACATTACCTCTTCTTTTGTGTTGCATTTTTTATAATGTGATGTTATTTATTGCATAGAATTATCCTTCATGCGAGTACATTTGTGTTCCTTGGGTAGGACATATTCCTTGCTTGAAACCATACGTCTCTTATGAATAAATCTCTCCTTGGAGGTTGTGTAGTCCTTCTCATTATCTCCATGCTTGAGGGGCATTTATATTTCTCTTATTCTTTTGAAGGATCCATTTTTCCTTTTTTGAGTGGTGTTTTCTTATGATATGATGTTATTCCTTATGTGAAGTTGTTTGTTTGATCAAGGATTCTCTCTTATACAAGAGGTATGCATCTTTGACTACAACCTCTTCTTCACTTGGAAATGTATATCTATTATAAACAATCCCTTCACTTTGGGTTAAAAGTGTGGGTATGTGCAGGATCATGGTGGGTCAAATAAGCCCTTAAGTGGCAATGAAAATCAGAAAAACAGAGTTAGGCAAGTTGACGTAAAAATTTCATTAAGTTATGAACATTATTTTAAAAAAACATGTAAGAATAGAATCTGTAGAAAATTGAATGTAGTTTCTAAGCTACTAGTTGTTTTCTAAAAAAATAAATCTATTTGACGAAAATTTCAAATTTTAATATGGTAGTACTAAAATTTTAGGAAAAACATAAGAAGCAAGTGTTTGTCTAACCACCCTAGCCACAATCAAATCATAATATTTTTTTATAAGATTTTATTTTATAAGTAGAAGATTCATGTTCGGATGTGACACATTTTTTTGTAATTTTTTTTGAAATAAATAATTAATTATGATTTTTTTACTAAATCTTTTTAAAAATATAAAACTCATATGTCTGACCACCATGACTTGGTCAAAAGTTAATGAAATTCATTTTTTTTTTTGTTTAATCCTATAGTATACGAAGCATAGAATGTGTTGCATGTTTCAGATTCAAAAAATGTGATACCATATGAAATTTATAAATATTTTTCAATCAGCCTATAAATCAAAACTTTAGTCAGAATATTGCCACTTTTTGGTCCCTCATGATCCTACACCTACCTGTGTGTCATCCTTCATCAATAAGCCATTTCACTTAGCAGTATGTGGAAGGTATGCATTCTTGTTCTCCCTGCTCTCTTTTTTTCAATGATGTTATTTTTGTTCAAAAATCTCTTCTTGGAGGTAGACGTCTTTAAGAAAAGATATCTACTCCTGTAAAGGATTCCTTTTACACTTGTTGCAAGATATCTCATTTTCAACTATCTTGTCCTTGCTTCTAAGCGTAATGCATCTTTATCTTGGATTTATGAACATTATTGCCTAAACGGATATCTCCTTTGTGATTGAAGGCATGTATCCTTGTTTCTAGATTCCTTAAGATATCAACATAGGAATATGTTGACATCTTAAGGGGGGGGGGAATTGCATATCACCCTCTTTGTACTATATTTTTGCATGTCATATACGAGGTGTTCAGACTCAAAAACCAAAACAAAACAAAGTCTTATAGGAGATGCTTCATGCCTAAAACTGGACACAACATCTTTATATGTCTTATAAGGGTACACATTCTTGAAACCAGACAAAATAAAGTCTTATACAAGATGTTCCCAAAACTAAGCATATATTTGTCTTATATGGGGTACACATTCTCAAAACCAGACAAAACAAAGTCTTATACGAGATGTTCCCAAAACCAAACATTTGCATTTTAATTTTGTGTCTTATACAAGTTTTTGCATGCTTGAAACTAGACAAAACAAAGTCTTATATGGGATGCTTAATTCCTAAAACTAGACAGTGGCATATGCAGCAAGATGAGTGGAACTAGCAAAACATAGCTAGACTATTTCAACTCTCCTCCCTGAAAATGGATCATGTAGCATAACACAACTTGCTAGCCCATGACATCCATGTGCTCTCTCTTTTATCTTCCCCATGAGCTCATAGATTTTCTATTTGTGGCTCATGGTTGGTCAATTGATGCATGCTCTTTCTGTTTTTATGTGATCACTTGTGTTCTTGTGATAGCATTATGAGAATGATATTAGTGGTTGTGATATTTTGATTATCAAGGTCTCTTTAACTAGTTGACTTGGAGCCTTTTTGTGTTGTGTATCTTTTGTCTTTTTTTGCCTTTTTGTTTTGTCTTGTTTTGTATGTCTTTGCATAAGATTGTGTGAGTTAAGATCCTAAGATTGGGGGCTCGATTCCTCAAAATTTTTGATGTCTTATCTCCTTGTTATCTCGCTCCTAATTACTCATCTATCTCATCTTTCTACTTTACCATGAGTATTTGTATAGGCTCATATTCCTGGTAAAGTGGGGGCTAAAAGTAGCATCGTAAATTGTAACTGGTCCAATTTACACCACATATTTTTGCTCCCACCTTAGTGTGTCCTATCCCCATCCCCTCTCTAGGTTTGATTTGATCCCATTCTCCAACTTTGATGTCATGAAGATCCTTTGATGGGTCCCACCATGGGCTCCCCTCCCCCTTAGATATTTATTTTGGCCCTTTTTATAGAAGGAAAAGGGTGTAGGATTCACTAATCTAGACCAACCCCCCCCCCCAAAATACCATGGTCCCTCTCAAATGGGCCCTAATTTGAAATGGGGTAGGTTCTATATCTCCTCAAGAGCATTTGATTCCCAAGGCTACACATGACCGTTGGAGGTCAACCTAATTATAGGGAACCCTATATAAAGTCATTCTATCATTTATTTTCAACTAGAAGCAATCTAGGACTCCATCTTTATCATTCGTGCATCCGTGAATCACTCATGATTAAGCATCTTTAGAGATTCATTGTTGCACATTCATCATTCAAGCATTGTGGAGCAAAGTTAAATCAATCTTCATGCAACCATCTGTGTGTGATTAGAGTTTTTCATGTCCATATGTTTGTCATGCCATTACATTCAACATTTGTGATTACAGTAAAAGAGCATTACATCATCATTTACAATTATAGATCTAAGGTATATCGCCTAACAATTATTTCAGTATTTACATTATTTCAATCAAGGTTAATTTCTAAATCAAGGTTTGACTTAGGCAAACCTCTATCCCCAACATATTTACATTTCATTATGTGTGTAGGAACAGGTGCATGATTTGTACTCAAGAATTTTGGTAGTGTCAACAGTGATGAACAAGTTTATCTTTTGACGATTGAAAATTCAGAGGACTAGGACTGATTTGTGCTACCTGGTCCTGAAAAATCAGGCTGAACTTTTGGGAATAGGTTCTACACTCTTATTTTGCCTATATCTTAGTTGGTGGCTCTATGGGACATCTATAGCTACTTTCTTAATCTCATATACCTTTTGTAACCCAAAAGTGATGCTAATTATCTTGTTAATCTCCCCTTAGAAAGACTCATACAAATGAAGATTACCAATCTTGAACATACATCAAATTTGGCCAACATTACTTAAATTATTAATGCAATAATTGCATGGGTGATGAGTGTAGACACCTGAAAATGTCTCATTAATCGCACACTAATTATTCATCCTAATTAATTAAGTAATTTTTTAATTATTTAATTAAGCTAATTATTCTTCTAAACACACTCCATCATCACATTCAACATTACTAATTATTCTATTTTTATTCTTTAATTAATTAATCAATCAAACCCCTTTCTCAAATATTAATTAAATATTAAAAATTTAATTAATTACGATTAGTTTCCTTAATTAAATAATCTTTATTATTTAATTAATCCTATTTCTAATGTTTAAATAATTTCATTTAAATTATTTAAATTAATTAACTTATTCCTCCAAATCCCCAAATTCAAATTTCAAATAATTCCATCTAATTTCATTTTTCTCAAATTCACAATTCCCCAAATTTGGATTTCAATTAATTTCATCTAATTTCAAATCATCAAATTCACGTTTCACAAATATGAATTTCAATGAATTTCAATTAATTTCATGTGCATTTCAACATTCGAAAATCCAAATTAAATGAAAATCAAATTCAACTTCAAAATCCTACAATAAATGTTGAAATCATAACTGATTGATCAAATTAGTTGACTAATCAGTTAACTCAATTAACTCTTCAATCAACCCTTTTCACTCCAAATCACTTTTTCTGACTGATCAATCAATCCAATTATCTCTCCAATCCATTGAGTCATTTGATCCATCAATCTAGTCAACTGAGCAATCTATTCAGTCCACTATTCAATCTATCTAGCTAACTATTCAATCTATTGAGCTAACAAATCAATCAAGATGAGTTCACTAATCAATCTAAATCAGTTCACTCCCAATCAGGACTTGCGTTCAAAATCCCTCCCCATCCATGTTGAAAATCTATATAAACAACACCATTTTCTCAAATCAAACTAGAATCACAGTCTTCAAAATATTTGTGTTAATCATATGCAGGAATGCTAGTGCAATACCTGAGAACCATCTATCGCACGAATTGGAGAAGAGCAATGGAACTATTTTCAAATCAATTGAGGGAGTTTTATGTTATTTCTTGTGTATTCAATTGATTTGATATAATTTCTATTGTCATTTAGGAGTAATTTAATTAGATTAGAGTTGGTGATTCGCTCTGATAATTTGAAGGAATTTCAGTGCAATACCTGAGAGCCATCTACATACAATTTGGAGAAGAACAATGGAAGCACAAATCTGAAATAGAGATTTTTACTTAGTTTAAAGCTTTCATTTCTTTCAATTTGATATTCTATTGCGTTATGTTTGATTATATTTGATTAGTTAAATATTTGTGATCATCTTTACCCCCTAATTAGATTTAATTTTATGATTTTTGAGCATGAAAACAATATGTACTCAAAATTGGATTCAACAATATGTTCTATCTCTTTTTCTCTTTCCAAAATTTCATTAAGTTATTATAGCAAATCAAATAATTGTCAACTTATTAAGGTACAATTAATTTATGACCAAACTTATTACTTACTAAGTTAGTGATCACCTTAACACTCTTTGCTTTTGCAGCTTCCTTCGCTTCTTGAATTCTATTCAATTATGTTTCAAATATATTATTCTTAAAATTAGAGTATTCTTGTCCTACTATGACATATTATTTAAAGGATAATGAAATAGTAGTCTGTGTTGCAATGAGTTTTTCTTGTACTAACATTGATAATGAATTGTTTTGTGGATTAGGGCAGCTGTTAACTATTGAGAAATCTCTCTTTTTCATCAATATATCCATCATCGTGTCATGCCCAAACTTTTGGGCACAAACGGAATAATTTTTTTTTCTTAAAACATAATCTAATAAAACTAAGTTCGCTAAATAATGCATTAACAAGTCTTGTCTTAACTACATTTGATTTCTTTCATCTAATAAATAATCTAAACACTAGATCAAGTAAGCGAGATAATCTAAATTAAATGCGGAATATTAATTCTGCAAAGAATTATTATTATCTCATCAAGAAATTAGTAATAAAAATTTCGTTTAAACAAAAGTCTCTAAATAAATTTGCAAGAGATTTTATTAATCTCAAATAGTCTATTAATTGCCTAGGAATTAAATTAATTTGCTCTAGCACTTAGCTTTATAAAACCTATTATTATTTTAACAATAATTATAATTTGCCTAAAGTATGACTCTAGGGTCGATTAATCCCCTAATGAAATTGTGCTATAAATTTTTTATTAAAGTTGGCCAATGAAATTTATCCTCTAAGGCTAACTATTTCCAAGATATTTATTTTTATATTCCCCAAAAGGGTTCTAAATCTAGCTTTTAATTAAAGCCCTAAGACAAACTCTACTTAATAGCAAAAGTAAATCCACTATTTGAAGAAATATTCCAATATATATATATATATATATATATATATATATATATATATATATATATATATATATATATATATATATATATATATATATATATATATCTGACTACATTTATAACTAAGTACTATTACTTAGGAAGAAATACCAATATATATAAATATATATATGTCTATATATGTATATATATACATTTATACATAGGTATATCTAACCCCATAAACGATTATAAAGAGTTGATAAATAAAAAAATAATCTTGTTTCAAGTCTATGGGGGAATACCCTATTCAAAATTCGAATAGGGTTTTCCCCCCTTTATTTTTTTTTATAATAAAGTAATAAAACCCTAACTTTTTTTATTTAACCCACACATGTTTATTTTTATATTATTCATGTGTGTTTTGCCCTAACCCGAAAATTGGGTTAGGGCTTGTGTGTATGTGTTTTGTATTTTTTTTTTTGAGCAGGTTTGGGAGCGGCGGCCATGGGGTGTCATGGAGGGCGGAGGAGCACTGTGCAATGGGGGAAACCACGGGGTTTGCAGACCACCGCAGTGGCGCCTAGGCACCACTGCGGGTCGCACCACGTAGCGACGTCTCTGCGGGATGCGGCCCGCAGCGGCGCCGCGGGCGCCTTTGTGTGCCTCCGCCCATAGTGGTGCCTCGGTGCCTCTGTGGGTCACGACCCACAGGGTCCCCGCGCCGCCCAGGCCTCCCGCCTTGGGAGGGTTCAAGCAATTTTTTATTTTTTTATTTTTATTTTTTAAATTTAAAAACAATACTTTGTTTTTGCATATATATATATATATATATATATATGTATATATGTCCATTCTTCTGGGGTTATAGTGGTAAAATAAAATAAGTTTCCCACACAGTGACGCATATTTTTTTTTTTAAATAATAAATTTTCTCAAAGAATATATGTGTGTGTGTGTGTGTGTGTGTGTGTGTGTGTGTGTGTGTGAGACTTTAGCATGCTGTAAATTCTTTTATTTATTTTTATTTTTTTAACTTAATAAACCATGCAGAAAATAATAAAATAATGACAACATGTCATTGATGCAAATATTCATTTTCTATAATGCTAATACCTAGATTTTAAATTTTGCCTTATCTTTTTCTGTTTAAAGCATTCTGTGATTTTTTTTAAAATTAATTTATTTAGAATAAACACTAACAGCAAGCTAGTAGATTTAGAATAATGCTTTTCTCTCTTCTTCTTTTTTTAATCTAATGCTAACTTTGGAAATAGATGACTATTTGATTTTAAATACATTTTCTGCAGTAAATAAGTGACATAATGAAATAAACTAGATTTTATATTCTGCAATAGATAAAATGACAGAATGTAATAAATTAAAACAACAACTACAATAGCCTAGAAACATTTAAAATCAACTTAAAGATAGATAAATTAAACCTATTTAACTAAATTTGTATTTGTATTTAACTCAAAAGGTCTATATGCATGCTTTTCCCATTCCCATAATTTTATTTGCATGAGGAAATAAAAGAATTTTAAATTTCAAAAATAACATGAATGCAACAACTTTATTTTTTGTAACTATAGGACTTAATAAAACTTATACATTTCATTTTTGCAAAAATAACTAAGTAGAATAATGCATTTCTTTAAGCATATTTAGAATACAATGTAGATAACATTACAAATGGGTTTGAAACCCAGCTAGTCTCTCCTTTCCATTGAATAAGAACTTAAAATCAAATATATACATTTCTTTGCTTTTGAAAAATAAATACAACATTTGGCTTTTCTTTTACATAGCTGCAACTTAATTACATTATCCCATTTCCTAATCTTTTCTGCAACTCAAGTAAAAACCAGCAACTTATATCTTTCTTTTTCCTTCCCATCCCAAGCAACTTGCAAATAAAACGTAAGGCTTGACCATGGAGTGCTCACCTCCCAGCCTAGGCTTACTAGAAGCCACCCCCGAGCTTGGAGAACCAAGCACTAGACGGGTTACACACAAACAACCACAACAAGCAAAGGGGTAAACATACAACAAACAATTTTCCCAACCAAGGCTACACTTTACCACATCTTGTGATGATTTTCCATGAGTGGAAGTGGACCAAATACCATTGGGGAGACTGCAAGCATGGAACATCTCAAGCCACCTCATGGCAACCAAATACAACACAAGTACCTCTCTACATCCTTATGCCCCCCAAAGGCATATAATCCATATCATCTCTCCTTATGACCCCCAAATGCATAAACAAGGCTATGCAACAAGGGTCATAAAGAACACCCTTGAGATCACTTTCCATAAAGAAGAGCCTCTCACCCAAGGCTGTCAAACTTCTTCCACCCCAAGACCATCCCACTCTCCCAAGAGTAGGAGGCCTTGGATACTCCCAATACAAGAAATGCATAAAGAAACAAAGGGAAAAATCGCATTTTCTTTCACAAAGTAAAATACATATAAACAACTCTTTCACACAAGCATTTCTTCAAACATGCATATACAACATAAACAAGAAAAGAGTAAGAACCAACCTTATTCTGCCCAAAGGTTTTGATAGATCTAGTTGGGGATGAGTAGCCCAAACCCACAAATCTCTTCACCAACACTTGGCCAAAATTCTATCCTACAACTATTCTTCAAAATTTCATGATCTCCAACAATGGAGAGTGGGTGATTAACTCACTAAGTCCCTAATCCTTGCCTAAGAAGGCCTCTCTCACTCTTCCCAACCCCTTGGATAGAGTGAGAGTTCCCATTGGTTGGTCTTCCCAACCTCTTACATGTTGCTAAAACTCGAAAGAGAAAAGGTAAGGGAGGATGGGGAAGAGAGTCTGACACCAAAAGGGAAGGTTGTCTATCCTAGGAGGAACCTTCTAAGTTGAATTTTCTTTCACCTTGGAAAAACTATTTTTTGAGGTGACTAAACAGTCACATGGGAGTAGTCACATGTTTAAAAATACTCCTAACCCTTAGGTATACCCTTTGGACCTTTGGAAAAGCCCTAAAACTAACCCTAGGAGTCCATTTGACCCCTTAGAAACCCAACTGAAGTTAACCTACGGGTCAAATCTGAGTTGACCACTCCCAAGACTCCCTACCCAAGGCAAATTTGGGACCACACTCAAATTTTTGGAATGGGCTTTGGTAGAAACAAACTCCCTCCAAGAGACAAGTCAAAATCAATGACACTAATCAGTACATGTGTCAAGTGACACAATAAAATACATTATAAAAATTACACATGGAATTTGTCTCTTGTTGGATTTACACAAATTAACAAAATCAATTTAACACACATTCATCATTTACTTTCACAAATAAAATACGATAGAAACGGGGTGTTGTCTCTCCTAATAGACAACCCCTGGCATTACAAACATACATAAGTCTAGGTTTGGTTCTCCATATTGTTTCCATGGTCACATGGATAATTTTCCTGCGCATCTCAATTTACACATTAGTAATTCCAAATAACCACAAATATATTATTAAACACATGAATTTGAATACACATCAAACACTCATACAATTGACAGTAATAAATCAATATCTCATATATCCCAATTGATCCACATAAGCAATTATCATAATCCTCAAAATTTGATCCATTCATATGATAAGCATCCTATTTCTATCATCATAATGAAGTCCTGCAAATCCAATAATGACATACATCATCTCAAAGTAATTCTATTGTAGCATCATAAAAAGTTTCATACCCATAATGCATAAAAATGAAGCATCAATATACATCAATGTTATCCAAACCATGGAATCATATAAGTTCTAAATCCAAAATGCATAAAAATAAAGCATCCATAATAGTCTCATCATGAAAATAACAAAAATGCCAGGATGAGTCGGGGTAGGGCCTCACACCCTCCCCCTCTAGGCATGAACTTTGTCCTGGAGTTATCAAAAAGGTGGGGGTACTGTGATCTCATATGTGTTGCATCCTCCCATGAAGCTATAACCTTATCATAGCAATCCCACTGGACCCTAACCTGGTCCAGCTCTCGACCTCGAAGGGCCAGCATCCAGCGTGCCAAAATGCGAATGGGCTCTAAAGCTAGCTGCCCGTCCGACTCCACCTGCAAGGCATCCCAATCTAGAATATGAGACTCATCATATATATATTTCCTCAAAATTGAAACATGAAACACAATGTGGATGCACGATAGGCTAGGTGGCAATGCTAAATGCTAGGCAACAGGTCCTATCCTCTCAAGGATCTCAAATGGTCCTACAAATCGAGGTGCGAGCTTAGAACCCTTTCCATAACGGATTGGACTCTTATGTGGTCGCACTCTCAAGAAGACTCTGTCTCCAACCAAGTAGCTACGATCTATCCTCTTCGCATCTGCATACTTTTTCTATCTATCATGTGCCTCTCTAAGATGCTACCTAATCAAATCCAAATATTGTTCTATATCCTGAACTATCTCAGGACCAATAGCAACTCTATCCTCTATGCGGTCCCAACTCAACGGTGTCCTACAAGGTCTGCCATATAATGCCTGATAGGGTGGCATCCCCAAAGATGTGTGATGCCCATTGTTATAGGCAAACTCCACTAAGGGAAGGTACTCTTCCCATCTGGTTTGGTGATCCATGACGTACATGCGAAGCATATCCTCTAATACCTGATTAACCCTTTCTGTTTGACCATCCGTTTCTGGATGATAGGCTGTACTGAAATTGAGCTTGGTACCCATAGCTGCCTGTAATGCCTTCCAAAAGGAAGAAGTGAAGAGGGAATCCTAGTCAGAAATGATCTTGCATGGAACGCCATGAAGTCTGATAATGTCTCGCAAGAACACTTGTGCTATTGCTGGTGCTGTGAAGGTAGTCCGAACTGGTGAAAAGTGGGCCACTTTGGTCAACTTGTCAACCATCACCAAGATGGCATCATGGCGACGAGATGACATAGGGAGACCAATGATGAAATCCATGGATATAGTATCCCACTTCCACTCTGGTATAGCATGATATTGGAGCAACCCACCTGGATGGCGGTGCTCCGCCTTGACTCTCTGACACTTGAGGCATCGGGCTACCAACTCAGCAATAAGCTGCCGCATTCCTGGCCAATGATATAACTGCCTCAAGTCCGCATGATTCTTCTTAACTTCGGGATGTGCTGCATAAGGAGCTCTATGAGCCTCCATGATAATGAACTCCCGCAATCCCCTGGAAGAAGGTACATAGATGTGCCCTCTATGGCATAATAATCCATCGGACTCTAAGGAATAATCCACATATTTCCCTACTAAAGTTTCCTGAGATCGTATAGCCTGACAAACCTCTAAATACCATCCATCCTCTAGCAACTGCTGCATTATCCAATCTCTCAAATCCGTGCCCATAGATATGGTGTATACCTCGTGATGTCTCCTACTCAAAGCATCTACAACTACATTTTCTTTCCCTTTGATGTAGTGAACGTAAAAATCATACTCGCACAAGAATTCCATCCATCTCCTTTGACGTGCATTAAGATTCGACTGAGTGAATATGTACTGAAGGCTCTGATGGTCTAAATGTAGCTCAAAATGATGACCCAAAAGGAAGTGCCTCCACCTCACAAGTGCATGCATTACTGCTGCAAGCTCAAGGTCATGAGTAGGGTAATTAAGCTCATGAGTCTTAAGTTTCCTGGACTCAAAACCTATAGCTCTGCCATCCTGCATAAGGACT
The DNA here is from genome assembly GCF_030272615.1 of Cryptomeria japonica. Taxonomy (NCBI): domain Eukaryota; kingdom Viridiplantae; phylum Streptophyta; class Pinopsida; order Cupressales; family Cupressaceae; genus Cryptomeria; species Cryptomeria japonica. The sequence goes on along the minus strand of NC_081409.1, from coordinate 319,443,261 downwards.
GCTCCTAAACCCTCTAGGGAAGCATCTGTGCAAACTATGAAGTCAGCTGAGGGATTTGGCACTACAAGGATAGGTGTGCTAGTAAGTGCCTTCTTAAGTTCCTGAAAGGCCTTCTCGCACTTCTCTGTCCACTCAAACTTCTTCCCTTTATGCTGAAGAGAAGTAATAGGATGTGCGACTCTAGAGAATCCCTCAACAAAACGTCGATAATAACCTGCTAAGCCCATGAAGCTCCTGACCTCTGTCACACTGGTTGGCACTGGCCAATCCATAATGGCTTTGACCTTTGATGGGTCAACTGAGATCCCATCACTGGATATAACATGACCAAGGTACTTGACCTCTGTTCTAAAGAAAGCACACTTCGACAAATTGCCATACAACTGATTATCCCTTAAACACTGCAAAACCTGTCTTAGATGCTCCTCATGCTCCTTCTCATTCCATGAATATATCAATATGTCGTCGAGAAACACCATCACAAAACAGTCAAGGATTGTGCAGAATACTCCATTCATGAGACTCATGAAAATAGCTGGGGCATTCGTAAGACCGAATGGAACCACAGTGAACTCATAGTGGCCATATCTAGTGTGAAATGCGGTCTTGTGGATATCGCTATCCACTATCCTCAACTGATGGTACCCTGACTTCAGATCAATTTTGGAAAATACTTTGGCACCCTAAAGTTGGTCGAATAAATCGTCGATCCTGGGCAAAAGATATCGGTTCTTGATGGTTACTTTGTTCAACTGATGGTAATCCATGCATAATCGAAGAGATCCGTCCTTCTTCTTCATGAAGATGACTGGTGCACCCCAAGGGGATACACTAGGACGAATGTGGCCCTTCTCTAGGAGTTCCTCAAGCTGCATCTTGAGCTCATTGAGCTCATTTGTGGTCATCCTATATGGTGCTCTTGAAACTGGCTTGGCTCCTGGTACAAGGTTTATATGGAAATCAATCTCTCTACGGGGCGGCATACTGGGTAACTCTGAAGGAAATACGTCTGAAAATCCCTTAAGGATAGGATGGTCATCAATAGATGGTTCCTTTTCTTCTTCTTCTTCTCTATCACTAATGGTGATGTCAATTAATTGGCATCCCTTTCGCATGCTTCGCTTAAGCTGCATTGCGGAAATCATACGAAGAGACACGGGTCTCTGAATCCTAGTGATTACTATGGGAGAACCATGATCATCCTCACACTCGATCTTCTTCAGGTGACAATCCATCTTGGCTCTGTGGGCGCAAAGCCAATCCATGCCAAGTACGATGCCATATGATCTGAGTGGTGTAACTCTAAGGTCTACTAAGGTGGTGGTATTGCCAATCTGAAGTTGACATCCCCTAACCTCTGATTCCACTGACACTCTAGCCCCTGAAGCTAACTCCACTTCCCAACTGACCTTTTGTCTAATTGCCACTAGCTCGCAACGCTCCACAACCAATGGAGATATAAAAGAGTCAGTAGCTCCTGAATCAAATAATATAGATACACTGCTACCTCTGATCATACCTGCAACCTCAATAACCGTGGCCTAATGCTCTGCCTTGCGGTTGTTAACCGCTGCGAAGACCCTATGGGACTTGCCCATATCCCCAACTATTGGTTTTGACGCTACCATCCTCTGACTTCCTGCCATCTAACCCTGAGGACACTCTCTCGCCATGTGTCCCATGGCTTCACATGTGAAGGAACCGCCACGTGCTTGAAATTGCACACCCTGTGGTCTGGAGAAAGACTGTCCCCCTGTTCTTCTAGAACCACTGTACCCACCCTTGGAGGACTACCGAGTCCTCGCCGGAGGTGTGTAAGGAGCCCGAGATCGCTGGTCTCACCTCTGACCCTGTGACTGCCACTGCTAGGCTTTACGCCCTACTGACTCTGCGGAGGGCTCTGCCTCTAGTTTTGCTGTGACTGTTGTGGAGGAGGGGGTTTGGAGAACCCCGATGTGTGTATGTTGTTACCCTTCCAATGAGGTTTCTAAAACCCGTAAGTCTGGGGTGTAGGGTTATGGTTCTGGGACTGATCCCTCGAGTCCTGAGGTCTGACTTGAATCTCCTCTGCTATGAAAGCCTTCTCCATGACAACCCGAAGGCTCCCTGAAGTGGCCATCCTCACGGGTCCTGCTATGCCAGCATTTAGCCCTCTGATAAATCGGTTGACGAGAAGCTTCTCATCTTTTAGGTAGTCTACGTACGGTAAGAGCTCGAAGAACTTGTTCTCGTACTGGGTCACTAAAAGACCCTTCTACTAGAGGTCATGGAACTCATTCACCCTACAATGTCTGTAATGCTCTAATAAGTACCTCTCCCTGAATCTCTCTATGAAAATTTCCCATGTGAGAGTATCTACCACTAAGCCACACTTATATTCCTCTTGTCTCCAACATGTGGAGGCCGTTCCTCGCAATAGGTAGACTGCTGCACGTGCCTTTAGATTTCTATCATAGGAGCGCAATGCAAAGCACCTATCCAGGCTCAAAAGCCATGCCTCTGCTTCTACCCCGTCAGTAGATCCCCCAAAAGATGGTGGCTGGAGGTGCATAACCTCTCTGATTAGATCCCCTGGATCCCGACATGCCCTCTCATAATACACTGGTGCTACTACTAGAGGTAGTGCTAGTAGGTGCAAAACTCGGGCTCTTGCCCAGCCTGACTCTCTACGGGATTAGGAGGTGGACTCCTACTCTGTTCCCGTTCTACTGTTCTATGGCTCCTTGAGTTCTTGTTTTCAACATGATGATCCACTGCCGAAAGCCTATCCTAGACTATGCCAATCAGGTTCTGTAGAGCTAATAAGATGTCTCAGTTCAGGTCAACTAACCGTTCGAGAGGAGCCTCTGGGTTCCCTTCCGGAACTGATTCCTCCTTATCAACCTCTTCGCGTGCCATGCGTTCACGCCTAGGCTCTACCACGTTTGCGAGCTTGTTGCGTAGTTGGAGGCATCCTTATAAGAAAATAAAATAAAATGAAATAAATAAATAATTTTTGGAGAAAAATTTAACTAATTAAAAATAAATATAATTTAATTAATTAAATAATTAAAGCGAAACGTAATGGAGAAAGGTTCCTAGTGTTGGAAACCTTGCTCTGATACCAAAATGTCATGCCCAACTTTTGGGTACAAACGAAATAATTTTTTTTTTCTTTAAAACATAATCTAATAAAACTAAGTTCGCTAAATAATGCATTAACAAGTCTTGTCTTAACTGCATTTGATTTCTTTCATCTAATAAATAATCTAAACACTAGATCAAGTAAGCAAGATAATCTAAATTAAATGCGGAATATTAATTCTGCAAAGAATTATTATTATCTCATCAAGAAATTAGTAATAAAAATTTCGTTTAAACAAAAGTCTCTAAATAAATTTGCAAGAGATTTTATTAATCTTAAATAGTCTATTAATTGCCTAGGAATTAAATTAATTTGCCCTAGCACTTAGCTTTATAAAACCTATTATTATTTTAACAATAATTATAATTTGCCTAAAGTATGACTCTAGGGTCGATTAATCCCTTAATGAAATTGTGCTATAAATTTTTTATTAAAGTTGGCCAATGAAATTTATCCTCTAAGGTTAACTATTTCCAAGATATTTATTTTTATATTCCCCAAAAGATCAAACCCCAAAAGGGTTCTAAATCTAGCTTTTAATTAAAGCCCTAAGACAAACTCTACTTAATAGCAAAAGTAAATCCACTATTTGAATAAATATTCCAATTAAAATCTTAATATATATATATATATATATATATATATATATATATATATATATATATATATATATATCTGACTACATTTATAACTAAGTACTATTACTTAGGAAGAAATATCAATATATATATATATATATATATATATATATATATATATGTATATATATACATTTATATATAGGTATATCTAACCCCATAAACGATTATAAAGAGTTGATAAATAAAAAAATAATCTTGTTTCAAGTCTATGGGGGAATACCCTATTCAAAATTCGAATAGGGTTTTCCCCCCTTTATTTTTTTTTATAATAAAGTAATAAAACCCTAACTTTTTTTATTTAACCCACACATGTTTATTTTTATATTATTCATGTGTGTTTTGCCCTAACCCGAAAATTGGGTTAGGGCTTGTGTGTATGTGTTCTGTATTTTTTTTTTTGAGCAGGTTTGGGAGCAGCGGCCATGGGGTGTCACGGAGGGCGGAGGAGCGCTGTGCAATGGGGGAAACCACGGGGTTTGCAGACCACCGTAGTGGGGCCTAGGCACCACTGCGGGTCACGCCACACAGCAGCACCGCGACGTCTGTGCGGGACGCGGCCCGCAGTGGCGGCCAAGGCTGCCCCTACGGTCCTCGACCCGCAGTGATGCCGCGGGCGCCTCTGTGTGCCTTGGCCCACAGGGTCCCTGCGCCACCTAGGCCTCCCGCCTGGGGAGGGTTCAAGCAATTTTTATTTTTTATTTTTAAAAACAATACTTCGTTTTTGCACACACACACACACACACATGTCCATTCTTCCGAAGTTATAGTGGTAAAATAAAATGAGTTTCCCAAGCAGTGACACATATTTTTTTTTTTTAAATGATAAGTTTTCTCAAAGAATATATATATATATATATATATATATATATATATATATATATATATATATATATATATATATATAAAACTTACTTTAGCATGTTGTAAATTCTTTTATTTATTTATTTATTTTTTAACTTAATAAACCATGCAGAAAATAATAAAATAATGACAACATGTCATTGATGCAAATATTCATTTTCTATAATGCTAATACCTAGATTTTAAATTCTGCCGTATCTTTTTTTGTTTAAAGTATTTTGTGATTTTTTTATTTTTTATTTAGAATAAACACTAACAGCAAGCTAGTAGATTTAGAATAATGCATTTCTCTCTCCTTTTTTTTTTTTATCTAATGCTAACTTTGGAAATAGATGACTATTTAATTTTAAATACATTTTCTGCAGTAAATAAGTGACAGAATGAAATAAACTAGATTTTATATTCTGCAATAGATAAAATGACAGAATGTAATAAATTAAACCAACAACTGCAATAGCCTAGAAACATTTAAAATCAACTTAAAGATAGATAAATTAAACCTATTTAACTAAATTTGTATTTGTATTTAACTCAAAAGGTATATATGCATGCTTTTCCCATTCCCATAATTTTATTTGCATGAGGAAATAAAAGAACTTTAAATTTAAAAAATAACATGAATGCAACAACTTTATTTTTTGTAACTATAGGACTTAATAAAACTTATACATTTCATTTTTGCAAAAATAACTAAGTAGAATAATGCATTTCTTTAAGCATATTTAGAATACAATGTAGATAACATTACAAATGGGTTTGAAACCCAACTAGTCTCTCCTTTCCATTGAATAAGAACTTAAAATCAAATATATACATTTCTTTGCTTTTGAAAAATAAATACAACATTTGGCTTTTCTTTTACATAGCTGCAACTTAATTACATTATCCCATTTCCTAATCTTTTCTGCAACTCAAGTAAAAACCAACAACTTATATCTTTCTTTTTCCGTCCCATCCCAAGCAACCTGCAAATAAAACATAAGGCTTGACCATGGAGTGCTCACCTTCCAGCCTAGGCTTACTAGAAGCCACCCCTGAGTTTGGAGAACCAGGCACTAGATGGGTTACACACAAACAACCACAACAAGCAAAGGGGTAAACACACAACAAACAATTTTCCCAACCAAGGCTACACTTCACCACATCTTGTGATGATTTTTCATAGGTGGAAGTGGACCAAATACCATTGGGGAGACTGCAAGCATGGAACATCTCAAGCCACCTCATGGCAACCAAATACAACACAAATGCCTCCCTACATCCTTATGCCCCCCAAAGGCATATAAGCCATATCATCTCTCCTTATGACCCCCAAATGCATAAACAAGGCTATGCAACAAGGGTCACAAAGAACACCCTTGAGATCACTCTCCATAAAGGAGAGCCTCTCACCCAAGGCTATCAAACTTCTTCCACCCCAAGACCATCCTACTCTCCCAAGAGTAGGAGGCCTTGGATACTCCAAATACAAGAAATGCATAAAAGAAACAAAGGGAAAAATCACATTTTCTTTCACAAAGTAAAATACATATAAACAACTCTTTCACACAAGCATTTCTTCAAACATGCATATACAACATAAACAAGAAAAGAGTAAGAACCAACCTTAATTTGTTCAAAGGTTTTGATAGATCTAGTTGGGGATGAGCAACCCAAATCCACAAATCTCTTCACCAACACTTGGCCAAAATTCTATCCTACAACTATTCTTCAAAATTGCATGATCTCCAACAATGGAGAGTGGGTGATTAACTCACTAAGTCCCTAATCCTTGCCTAAGAAGGCCTCTCTCACTCTTCCCAACCCCTTGGATAGAGTAAGAGTTCTCATTGGTTGGTCTTCCCAACCTCTTACATGTTGCTAAAAATGGAAAGAGAAAAGGTAAGGGAGGATGGGGAAGAGAGTCCGACACCAAAAGGGAAGGTTGCCTATCTTAGGAGGAACCTTCTAAGTTGAATTTTCGCTCACCTTGGAAAAGCCACTTTTTGAGGTGACTAAACAGTCACATGGGAGTAGTCACATGTTTAAAAATACCCCTAACCCTTAGGTATACCCTTTGGACCTTTGGAAAAGCCCTAAAACTAACCCTAGGAGTCCATTTAACCCCTTAGAAACCCAACTGAAGTTAACCTACGGGTCAAACCTGAGTTGACCACTCCCAAGACTCCCTACCCAAGGAAAATTTGGGACCACACTCAAATGTTTGGAATGGGCTTTGGTAGAAACAAACTCCCTCCAAGAGACAAGTCAAAATCAATGACACTAATCAGCACATGTGTCAAGTGACACAATAAAATACATTATAAAAATTACACATGGAATTTGTCTCTTGTTGGATTTACACAAATTAACAAAATCAATTTAACACACATGCATCATTTACTTTCACAAATAAAATACGATACAAACGGGGTGTTGTCTCTCCTAATAGACAACCCCTGGCTTTACAAACGTACATAAGTCTAGGTTTGGTTCTCCATATTATTTCCATGGTCACATCCGGCGCATCTCAATTTACACATTAGTAATTCCATATAACCACAAATATATTATTAAATACATGAATTTGAATACACATCAAACACTCATACAATTGACAGTAATAAATCAATATCTCATATATCCCAATTGATCCACATAAGCAATTATCATAATCCTCAAAATTTGATCCATTCATATGATAAGCATCCTATTTCTATCATCATAATGAAGTCCTGCAAATCCAATAATGACATACATCATCTCAAAGTAATTCTATTCTAGCATCATATAAAGTTTCATATCCATAATGCATAAAAATGAAGCATCAATATACATCAATGTTATCCAAACCATGGAATCATATAAGTTCTAAATCCAAAATGCATAAAAATAAAGCATCCATAATAGTCTCATCATGAAAATAACAGAAATGCCAGGATGAGTCGGGGTAGGGCCTCACACATCGCCTCATTTAGTGATCTACTATAGAACTTAAAGCAACCTGTCAACCTTCTTTCATAGTAATTTCATGACTATTAGGGTTCCAAATGACATGTTAGTGAGTGTTGTATGACTGTCATGGCTAAGTATGATAGTGGTGTAAAGGTGAATCTAATTAATGCATGAAGTTAACTAAATCTAATTAAGCATGATAGGTGGAACCTAACTATTTGTTAACTAACATATTAGGTAATTATCCTATTTATATATTGGTGAAATGACCAACTAAACATGATTATCTCATTTTTCTTCCTCTCAAATTTATTTTCCCATGGTGGCAATTAATTAAATGTTACAAAATGATTCAATTTTGTCTATTAAAATGTTGGTATGAATGATATTTTACATTATGCAACATCTATGTGTGGGTGTATTACTACTATTAGAGGTTTCTTTTTGGCCTCCAAGCATCTTAATCCTTTTTCAAAACTAAATTAGACCAAAATGTTTTCTTAATATCCTCGAGATAAAAAAAAGTGTCAGACTTTTGCATGAGTGTCCTCTCAAACTATGACACCTACAAATGTCTCATTTGAGCCTGCAGGTGGATGAATGGTCTAACTACTGATACCTGTCTTAATTATTGCGAAATGAAATTTGTTTCCATGGTGGTTATGAGTGAAATATTGCAAAATAATTATGTAATGGTGTAAAAATTAGGGTTTCACAAGTTATCCTTTGTAAAATAGGAAATAACTTAACTTTTACGTGCATCATATTAAAAGGAGGATAAACATAATAGATACAACCTCAATTCTATTAGGAAGAGGGTTGAATGTTGATTGAAGTCTTATTCCCTTTTTGTTTAAGTTGAAAATACAATTGAAATTGAAAAGTTGAATTTAGGGTTAGTATTTGAGAATTTTAGAGTAAACTGACGAAAACAAATTGCTATAGATATCCAACAAATCCACGCTCAAGGATTTGGGAAAAAGAAGAGAATCAAAACTTGTTCCTAGAAGTTTGAGCTGATTTTTTGGGACCGAGTACTAGAGATTCACCTCGGTCCTCCAAATTTCATTCCGTCGAAAGCTAAACCTATTCATTGTTGTTAACTCTATTGGAATCTCTATGTATAGCTCCTAGGCCGATTCCTTGCACAGAGAAAGAGACAACAATGATTGTAGATAGGGGTTTACCTTGGGTCAAACCTCGGTTTAGGAATTAAACTTGAAATTCAAATGATAAAAGTAATGGAAAATCATAGTAGGATATTTTCTTGTTGAGGAAAAGTGTGGATCTAAAATGAAATGCTTGTAATTGAAATGCATACCTTGATGAAGTTTGCTTAAATCCTGACAAAAGGATTTTAGGATGTCTTGTAGAATATCTTCATAGAAGGTTGATCATGGATGCCATCTTAAATGATTGAACTTGACTTCAGTTCTCTCTAATGTTTGATTGTTTTCTCACTTGAATTGAATTTCCTAGAGTGTAATTGAGATCGTAATTTCACTTAGGTGATTTCTTAGGTTTTAAATGAGAGGGATATACCTCTTTTTATACTTAACTGCTTGAAAAGTATTTGAATTTTTGGAGTAGGCTAACACGAGACCTAATTTCTTTCTCACTTTATGTGAGTGTTATGAGGACCAAATTTGGGTCTTGATTGAGAGGAATAGAGTGTTGGGCACCCTGGTCCTAAGAATCAAGACTCAGGTTTGGGGAGAAGGTAGGAAAGGTGGTGAATTTGCAAGTTTGTGAGTGGTGTTAGCAGAATCAAAGCAGTCATCCAACATCGAAAGAAGAAGCACCAAGGTGAGGTCTAGGTGAGGAAAAAATTGTATGTGAATTGTAATGCCTCACCAGGAACCCCAAAGGAATAACCACACAACTAAGTAACTAAGGGTGAAATATACATATTTTTAAAAGTATAAATCACATTAAGTTCTTTAATTACTACATTGCACATTAATTACACAAGCGGAAGACTAACACAAGATTTCCTAAAGGGTTACCAACGAAGAATTATACGAAAGGTTAATTTCCACAATAAAAATTAATCCAATTATCCATCAATTACTTAATGAACACAATAAACCATATTCACATAACAGATTTCATCATTGAAAGATTGAAAGTATTAAAATATATATTAATCTTCAAGAAAGCATTTGCACAAATCATAAGGATAACATAGATAATAACATCCAATAACTTAACATTACAAAATTCATCAAATACATGGCTTCCAATAATACATATAAAATTTACATCTTTCCCAAATACAAGGTTACATAAATCCATTGATACAAATGACCACGTAGGTCTCAAAAGTACAATAATCTCCAACATGAGATGATAAAAGAAACACGAACCATGGCAATATCTGCAAAGTCAATCCTTGCATGAAGGCACAAACAAATACATCCGATGGGAAATTGCACTACCACCCGATCATGTGATCCCAAAATAGAACCACCCCACCATGCTAGGAGATAGCATAAGATCCCCAAGAAAGCACAAGCAAAACATGGTCGACAATACAAGTGTGACTCCGCATTACTCCGGGTGAACTCAACATCACAATACACTAGTGACCTTAAAGAGAGAGTGTCATCACATACCTTATGATGGTTACCCTAGGTAGGCCTCCATAGGTCTCGGCCCCCAACTTGGGTTATCCTGGTAACCTTTTCTGAACCCCTAGTTCCATCTAAGTCTCATGCAGACCCTACTAGCCCTTCGTGAAGGCAAGGTGGTCGATTTTCCATTCCAGGCCTTCCCACTACATCTTGAGCCTATACGAGCACTCAACCATGCGCGGGGTACACTATCTTATTTAATGTTAAGAACTACCCACCCCCTAATCAATTATTAGGTTATCACTTATTATCTCACTTTTGAAGGGTTATCTAGTCAACCACTTCGGGCGTGACCTCCACTCGAAAGCCACTCTCGCATAGGACACTATTCAAACATGGTCACTCTATGAGGACCCTATCGAAAAACAGACATCCATAACACCACTACAAAATATAGGTGATAAAAACATAGTCTTACTAACCCTTAGTTAACCATAAGGAATAAGCACAATATGGTTTAAAACAACAAGGTCATAAAGACAACACTTGATCAAGAGGTACAACGAACACTACAACAGGACGACTAAACATTGACAAGAATTTGCAACACAATAAGCTCCTTGTAAGAAATGCCAAATTCACTAAGACCGTACTCAAACAATCTTTTGAAATTAATAACATCATATATACTTGCAATTCAACATTTAAAATTTAATAAAACACAACCATATTGATTAAGAGAAATTCAAGTCATCACTAATCTAATAAGACTAGAAATTTAACTAATCACAAATAATCAATCTACTTCTTTTCAATTTTGAACAAGCAAAAATCATAATAACTTTAACGAATAAAACACCTCATATTAAATAATACATCTATCCCAAAAGCATCATTTAATTTATAAATAAAATAATTTCTTAAAATTATTATTATATTGATAAAAACTAATATATATATATATTATTATTAAAAATTAAAAATTAACACTAATATTATTACTTTTTTAATAATAATTTAAAAAAACAAAATAAATAAAAAAAGAACTAAATAATTAAAAAAAACTTTATTGAAATATTTTTGTGGGCCCACAAGGCCCACGGCTGCTACCACATGTACGTGGTAGCAACACCACTTGCTAGCACATGCATGTGGTAGTAGCGTAAGCTCCAGGGGGGGTGCGTGGTTGGGTCGAGCCCAACTCCTCGCCACACATCCCTCATTAATTTTTTTTAAAATACATTTTTAAAATTTTTTTTTGCTGGATAAAAATAACTCTGTTTTCATATAGGATGGCAAATTTATATTTTTAGAAAAAATTCTTCCAACAAAAATTTTCTGTTAACTAATAGAAGCATAAAAGACCCAAATCAAAAGATCTTGGGCTAAACTCATGAGAAGTTTAAGAAAAAATAGATGGGATTTAATCAATCTTCTCATTTCTTCACACACAGGAAATATTATTGATTCACACAAAGAGGGCAAATTGGCAAAATTTTGCCAACATAACCCCTTGATTTTTAACAAATAAAAAAACTTACACCCATACATAAAACAAATCCTTAAACTTGCCACTCAAATAGAGAGAATTAAAAATTGAATTTGCACAAACTTGAAAGCACACAGGCAACTAGATTTTTGGACAATTTCTTCACCAATTACATATTGATTTGGGGATTTGATCAAATTCAAGTAAAATCACTCAATTTCCATAACTAAACTTTCAATTTCGAGTTTCCAATAAGATTTTATAATTTCCAAGCACACACACATGAAGATTTCAAAACATTTAATTTTTTTTTCTGCAACAAAAGAAAGAGTAAAATCTACCCACCCTGAAATGCACTCCAGGAAGAAAATTGGAGAGGAGCTTCAATCCTACACACCAAATCCACAATCCAGATTTCTACTCCAAAATGGTTTCCAAATTTTGGCTTTCAAAAATTCCTCTTTCACTTCCCATGAACTCAGAGGTAATATGCGAAAATATTTTTAACCTAAACTTTTAGGTTAAAAGTTTTCCTCAACCAATAGCAATATAATATTTTAAAAGTAAAAATCTAATTTTGCCCTTTTCTCATGACACAATTCTTTTTAATCAAAAATAAAAATCTAATTGCTAAAAACAAGGTCAATGGGGATTACTTTTTATTTATTTTCTTTTTCTCATATGAAATTAACTCAACATTTACACAAAAATTTTAATAGCATAGCATTTAAATTATTTCTTTTTCAAATAAATTAATACAACTATTTTTACAAATATAACATGCAATTTAACCATTTAAATTTAACAACTCCATTTATTTAACTAAAACATTAATAACAAAGGCATATTAATTTAATTAAATACATTAGTATGAAATAATACAATTCATTCAAATTAACTTTTCTAACTAGCAGGAGGCACACAAAATGAGAAATAACACCCAGACGACTCACAAAACGAAAATGCCAAAGCACTATGACTCGCATACCAGTCAAACAGGAAATGATGACCGAATGACAACACTCACATGAGTGTAAGAGCGGGTCAATTTAGGGTGTAACAATTATCTCGTCCACTCCCATTGGACAAATAAGGTATGCCCAGACCTGTGAAACCAGGTGGAGACGATACCTCGTACCTACCCTGTACTTGTACCTCCAATGTCCTGCATCAATGAACCACACATGCAAATAGACATATATATATATATAAGACACGACACACACATCGATGAAGGAGAATCATGACGCTCCCTGTCTCACCGAAGTGAGTGAAGGAAAATCATCCCCTCGCACCCCATACACTTGCAAACACAAAACATGTATATAACACATCGCACATATAAAGTAAACGTGTCAATCCATGTCTCTAATCCATAAAATCACATTTAACATTAATAAGGAAATACTGCATGAAAGCATACACTACAAATCAAATTAAAGCATGTAACAACATCGTATAAACTCTGAATAAAATATTACAATGATGTTTGCCACTGAAAGAGTCAACATAAGTCAAACATGAGTCTAAAAAGTCTGATCGAGAAGGGGTACTACATTCCCCCCCCAAAACTAGGCTTACTCCTAGAAGCCTAAAATAGATAAGAATAAAGCTCTCTCATCTTCACTGCATCCTCCCATGTCGTCGAGGTCTCATCATTTGGGTCCCATAGGACCCATACTTGGTCGATGGTACGACCCTTGAGGGTCAAATCCTGACACTGAAGAATGCGCATAGGCTCCATGGAAAGTTGCCTGTCCTTGACTTGCAAAGCATTCCAATCAAGAACAAGAGTCACATCTAGATGATAAGGTCGAAGAACATAAACATGAAAGACATCGTGGATGCGGGATAGGCTTGGCGGAAAGGCAAGCTGGTAAGAAATAGGTCCTATCGTCTCAAGGATCTCAAAAGGGCCAATAAAATGAGGCACCAACTTAGAACCCTTTCCATAATTGATCAGACCCTTCCATAGATGCACTCTCAAGAACACACGGTCGTCAACTGAATGCTGATGATCCACTCTATGAGCATCGACATACTTCTTCTTCCTATCCTGAGCAGCTACCAAATGCCCATGAATCTGCTCTGCCTACTACTCCATCTCTCGAAGCATATCTAGTGCTAAACGCACCCTATCCTCTAACCGATCCCAACTCAAAGGAGTACGACAAGGATGACCATACAATGCCTGGAAGGGAGACATGCCTATGGAGCTGTGATATCCATTTTTATAAGCAAAATCCACAAGGCATAGATATTCCTCCCAGCACGACTGCTGGTCCATAACATACATGCAAAGCGTGTCCTCCAAGACCTGATTCACATGCTTAGTCTGACCGTCGATCTCTAGGTGATAAGTTGAACTGAATTTCAACTGGGTCCCCAAAAAATGCTGAAGTAAAGACAAGATCTCTATCAAAAATGATCTGTCTAGGAATCCCATGCAACCTCACCACATCTTCCAAGAAAACTCATGCCACCACTGCTGCTATACAAGAAGATCGAATAGGAACAAAATGAGCAACTTTGGTCAATCTATCAACAATGACCATGATGGCATCATGACGACGTGAAGAAATAGGAAACCCCACTATGAAATCCATGGAAATGATATCCAATATCCAATCCAGTACCAAATTAGGTTGTAAAAGCCCTGCAGGGTGCTAATGCTCTGCCTTCACCCACTGACATTCTAAATATTTCGACACAAAATCAACAATGTCACATTTCATACCATCCCAATGATATATTTGTCTAAGATCTGTGTGTGTCTTCTTGACACCAGGGTGTGCCAAATAAGGTGCATGATGGGCCTCAGTCATGATAAAAATACGAAGACCCTCCAAAGGAGATACATAGATTCGTCCAAGATGTCGAAGAAGATAATCTACCTCAAGATTATATCCAGAATATCTACCCTCTAATGGTCTTTCGGACTCCATCATGGCTCTAACATCCTGATACCAGGTGTCCTGAGGAAGAATCCCAAGAATTCTCTCTCTCAAGTTCACTCTCGGGAACAATGCTGCAACCTCATGTCACCTACGGAACAAAGCATCTACCACTACATTCTATTTCCCCTGAATATATCGAACCTCAAAATCATACTCACAAAGGAATTCCATCCATCTTCGCTATTGAGCATTCAAGTTTGGCTGCATGAAAATATACTGCAAATTATGGTGATCACTACATAGCTCAAATCGACGCCCCAACATAAAATGTTGCCATCTAACCAACACATGCACTATAATTGCCAACTCTAAGTCATGAACTAGATAGTTCAGCTTGTGGTCCTTGAGTTTGTAAGACTCATAGGCTACCACACGACCATCCTGCATAAGCACTACTCCTATACCTTCCAAAGAGGCATCTATGCATACCATAAAATCTCTGGATGGATTAGGAACTGCCAAAATCAGAGCAATAACAAGGAGTTCCTTCAAGGTACGAAAAGCTGACTCACATTGCTATGACCAAACAAACTTCTTCCCCTTTCTCTGAAGAGAAGTGATCCAATGACCTATCCGAGAAAAATTCTGAACAAAGTGATGGTAATATCCAGCCAAAGCCATAAAACTTCGAACCTTAGAAACATTGGTCAGCGCTGACCAATCTACAATGGCTTGGATCTTAGAAGGATCCATGGATACACCTTCTCCCAAAATTACATGACCAAGATTGTTCTCCTCTGACTGGAAGAAATCACACTTCGCCAAGTTGGCATAAAGTTGATTCTCCCTCAAGCACTGCAATACCTGTCGCAAGTGGTCCTCATGCTCCTCCATAGATCTAGAATAAATCAAAATGTCATCCAAAAACACAAGAACAAAATGATCAAGGTAGGTGCGGAAAACCCCATTCATGAGGCTCATGAAAACTGAAGGTGCGTTCGTCAACCCAAATGGCACCACTGTGAATTTGTAGTGACCATAACAAGTATGAAACACTGTTCTATGAATGTCTGCATCATGAATGCGCAACTGATGATACCCAGATTTTAGATTAATCTTAGAGAACACCTTGGCTCCCTTTACCTGATTAAAAAGATCATCTATTTGAGGTAATGGCTATCAATTGCTGATGGTTACCTTATTCAGCTGTCGGCAATCAATGCATAACCGAAGAGAACCATCCTTCTTCTTAACAACGATAATAGGCACACCCAAAGGAGAAACACGAGGATGAATGAACCCCTTGACCATTAATTCCACCTTTTGCAACATCAACTCACTCAACTCCTAAGTAGTCATTTGATATGGATCTCTTGAAATAGGTTCCACACTAGGAACCAAGTCAATGTGAAAGTCTATGTTCCGCTTCGGAGGCATACCGAGAATATCCATAGGAAACACATAAGCATACTCTTGAAGAATAGGGTGACCATCAAGAGTGATTTATCGACTCTCTTCGTCATCCACATCCTCAAGAGCAACTGCAAAAAGCTGACACCCACGACGCATACATCGCTTAAGTTGCATAGCGGAAATCATACGTAAGGATATCGATCTCTCAACTCCAAAGATTCCCACTTTCTTGCCATGATAATCTAAACACTCCACTATCTTCTAACGACAGTCTACACGAGCACTGTGAGATGATAGTCAATCCATCCCCAACACAACTCCATAAGACCCCAAAGGAATGACTCAAAGTTCAACTGAAGTAACGAAGGGTCCTAGGTTGAACTCACAACTGGGAATGAAGGAATCTACGATCACACACAAACCTGTAGCCAACTCTACTTGCCACCTATCTGCCTGCTTAGCTGACGCGAGCCCACACCGCTCCACAATGGAGGAAGAAATGAAAGAATCAGAAGAACAAGAGTAAAAAAGTACAGAGATATGAATACCACCCAACACACCTGTAGTCTCGATCACTGTATCCTGGTGCTTGGCCTGGTGGTCATCAACCACCGCAAAAACTCTATGGAATATTCTTGCATCCCCCATTGTTGGCTCTAACACTGCTGGCCTTTGACTACCTATCTGATGAGAACGCTAAGGGAACTGAGCAGCTATGTGTGGCCAAACTGACCACATGAGAAGTAATCTCCCCTACTAGGTCCTCTACCTCCAGATGACCCACTGGATTGTTGGAAAATTCCCCTATTAGAGGCTTGAGATGCACCTTGAGAGGACTACCCTGCGAAACTCTACCTACTCCTCTGCCAGTTCATATTCTTCTTAGGCTAAGAGTTGCCACCCTGTTGGCCCTGAAACTGCTTCGGCCTCGACTGAAAAACTCTGCTGCTACTGATGCTGTTGCTGCCCACCCTTAGCGGGTGTCTGGAAACTCCTAAAAGGTGCAATAGTCTAGGACTGATTCCCTCTAACTTTGGAACCACTGTAAGGCACACTCCCAATCTGCACTCCTGACTGACCGTGATGAGAACGACCAAGATTCTGCTCTACCAGCCTAGATTTCGCCACGGCTACCTCTACGGAAACAGGCTCAAACACTCTCACTCCTCCACTGATGTGGTCATTTAGACTTCTCAAGAAGTGTTGAACTAGCATCGCCTCTTCATTTCCAATACCAACATACTGTTTGAGCTTATAAAACCTATGCTCAAACTGATCCACAGACATGCCAAACTGGCGTAATGCATAAAACTCATCTGCGCGAGATTGTCTCCACTGAGGTGAGAGAAAGCGTGCCCTAAATCTCTCCAAGAAAATCTCCCAAGACACGGTGCAAATGTTCAAACCGATCCTCTCCTCCTCCAACTGCCACCAGATAGAAGCAAAAATATTGAGACACATGATGGCGCATCTAGCCTTGGTGTTACTATAATACAGATAAATGGAAAAACACCGATCTAAACTAATCAACCACGTCTCTGCCTCAAGACCGGTACCCATACTGTCAAAGGATGGAGGATGGGATCTCATCAAGTCTCTCATGTGCCCCAAGGTAACTAAGTCCTGGTATACTAGGAACTCTCTCCTTCTGGGAGACCTCTCTCTCTCCCTCTGCAGAATCTATTGATGCGACTCTACCACCTGAGCATGGATAGGTTGTTCGGCCTCAAGTCTGGGGCCTAGTCTGGCTAGCACCTCCTAAAATATCTACCTCAACTCTTCCCTTTCGAGAACCTGCTCTGCTGCATGTTGCTCATTCTGATGAACTGACTAATCTTGTTCCACACTCACATGAGTGGGTGGTGGTGAAGGACTATGGCGGCCTGAACCTCAACCACGTCTCCCACCTCTACCTCTATTGCAGTCACCAACACGACCACCACCCTTGGCTTTCCTAGCCATGACCTAGCACTGCACAAGAGAAAAAGGTTTAGATCTACAACAAGGATACTCACAAGGGAAACACAAACATTAAGACCTAATCAAAAGGTCAAGTTGAATGGGCTCAATTTAAAACCAAAGTACCCAGTGTTGAAACATGGGCTCTGATACTAAATGTAATGCCCTGCCAGGAACCCCAAAGGAATAACCACACAACTAAGTAACTAAGGGTGAAATATATATTTAAAAAAAAGTATAAATCACATTAAGTGCTTTAATTACTACATTGCACATTATTTACACAAGCAAAAGACTAGCACAAGAATTCCTAAAAGGTTACCAATGAAGAATTATACGAAAGGTTAAATTCCATAATAAAGATTAATCCAATTATCCATCAATTACTTAATGAACACAATAAACCATATTCACATAACAGATTTCATCATTGAAAGATTGAAAGTATTACAATATAAATTACTCTTCAAGAAAGCATTTGCATAAAGCATAAGGATAATTGAGATAATAACATCCAATAACTTAAGATTATGTTATTCATCAAATATATGGCTTCCAATAATACATATAAAATTTACATCTTTACCAAATACAAGGTTACATAAATCCATTGATACAAATGACCACATAGGTCTCAAAAGTACAATAATCTCCAACATGAGATGACACAAGAAAAACAAACCATGGAAATATCTGTGAAGCCAATCCTCGCATGAAGGCACAAACAAATACATCCGATGGGAAATGGCACTACCACCCGACCATGTGATCCCAAAACGGAACCACCCCACCGTGCTAGAAGATAGCAGAAGACCCTCAAGCAAGAACAAGCAAAACATGGTCGACAATACAAGTGTGACTCCACAATACTCCAGGTGAACTCAACATCACTATACACTAGTGACCTTAAAGAGAGAGTGTCATCGCAAAGCTTATGATGGTTACCCTAGGTAGGCCTCCATAGGTCTTGACCCCCAGCCTGGGTTATCCTGGTAACCTTTCCCGAACCCCCGATTCCATCTCATTCTCATGCGGACCCTACCAACCCTTCATGAAGACAAGGTGGTCGGTTTGCCATTCCAGGCCTTCCCAACATCTTGAGCCTACATGAGCACTCAACCATGTGCGGGGTACAATATCTTATTTAATGTTAAGAACTACCCACCCCCTAATCAATTATTAGGTTATTACTTATTATCTCACTTTCGAGGGGTTATCCAGCCAACCACTTTGGGCACGACCCCCACTCGAAAGCCACTCTCCCATAGGACACTATTCAAACATGGTCACTCTACGAGGACCCTATGGCAAAATAGACAACCATAACACCACTACAAAATACAGGTGACAAAAACATAGTCTTACTAAACCTTGGTTACCCATAAGGAATAAGCACAATATGGTTTAAAACAACAAGGTCATAAAGACAACACCTGATCAAGAGGTACAACAAACACTACAACATGAAGACTAAACATTAACAAGAATTTGCAACAAAATAAGCCCTTTGTAAGAAATGTCAAATTCACTAAGACCATACTCAAACAATCTTTTGAAATTAATAACATCATATATACTTGCAATTCAATATTTAAAATTTAATAAAACACAACCATATTGATTAAGAGAAATTCAAGTCATCATTAATCTAAGAAGACTAGAAATTTAACTAATCACAAATATTCAATCTGATAGTTCTGATACTTAATATAAGTATAGATCCAATAGCCAACAAGATGAGAGGGGGGGGGGGTGAATCATACAAACTTAATCATCCATAAAAAATCAGATTCAACCTCGGTAACACATATATCAGTCATATAACAAAAAACTGTCAAACATGCAAACTCAAAAGCATATGAACAATATAAACCTCATAACACTAGATTTAACGTGGAAACCCAAATAGGGAAAAACCACTGTGAGATTTCAGACCCACTAAGAAATATACTCTTCTAGAGTATGCTTGGTTAAAAGCAAATCCTGTTAAAGATTACAAACACATTGCTAGATGTGACCCGGTTAAGGGATTTCCCTCAGATCTGTTAGGATCTTCACTTTGTTAGAAGTGACCTTGTCAAAGGATTTCAAACACTCAATCAGAATGTCACCTTGTTAGAGGATTTACATATAAGACTGTTAAGTCCACTCGGTTAAGAGATTTCCTGTCACTTTCACAAAATAACAGTAATACAATCTGTCTGCAACTTCACATCTAAAATGCTAAAGTAGATTCCTATTTGTTCAATACAATCTAGACATAGAACTAATCTTGTCTATCTGCTGGGCATCAATACTCTGTTATTCTAACAGGTCTTCAAGCTTCTGTGCTCGGTAATCACTATGTAGCATCCGTGTGCATACACTTGCTTGCATGCATTGTTTATCAACAGTTTCCTATTTATAAACAATCTTCTAACCACTTAATCTCCTTGATCACATTTCCCATGATCAATCATAGCCATCAGATCTTCAATCTTGTCTAGGTTCATTGTATCTTTCGATCTGAAAATGTTTTACCCTGCCTTGGAACTTGTGTTAGGGTAATGCGGTTCAATCTGAGCTGTAGATCTTCTTGCCGACTTTCCATTGCCTTAGATTCGTTAGCAAACTTCTTCCATGACTTACCAATCATTGATCCACTCCAGCTCATCAGCATCATTCATTAAATATCACATGTAAACATTTAATGCATTCTGTTGTAGCTCGGTTACAACTTGGTGAATACTAAACTTCACTCGGTAGACATTCTGTCTTCATTAACCGACTGCGATAACTTTAGGGTTTACCAACTAGGTTCCTTAGGGTTTACCGACTAGGTTCTTTGCCTGATAACATAGTATAGTATTAACCTTTACATTTTACAACATATGTATGATGTTAAAACAATCTAAAACATCAAGATCTCATCATTGTCTGACTCGGCAGAGTTGCCCATTGAATAACTTATCCCCTTATTCATCATATTCTTTCCTGTGTCTTTAGCGACTTCTTTATAGTCTTCATATCATACTTCTCAAGATATGGCAACATCATACTGAATCAGAAAATCAATTTCTTGACATCAATGACAAAATAATAATATTAAGATAGTAAAACATCTTTAATCAGTTATGTCCATAATCATCAACAACCTTCTCAATATCCTTATTGAAATGTCTCCCCTTTGGCATTGATGGCAAAACCAATTGATTTGACCTTTAAAAGATTCAGATTGCTGTGATTTTGAAATGCTGAAATGCTCTCCCCCATTCATTAGACTTCTCTTCTGTTTCAGTCTTTATTTCAATTTGTAGTCTTCTCTCAGTCTTCTCCCATATATTAGTCTTCTCCCCCTTAGGTCTTCTCTCCCTTAGGTAGGTCTTCTCCCCCTTTGACAACAATGCCAAAATGAATTAAAACATAATTTCTTTATGTAAGAAGTTATTGCCTGCTGTTGTGTATCAACTGAGTCTCGGTCAGAGCATTTGTCTTCATTTCCTGTTCCCTGTATCATTCTCTGTATTATTCCAGTATTAATTCTAGTATTAATTCTAGTATTAATTCTAGTATTAATTCCAGTACACTTTCAGAAAAACATTCTAAAGTGTATCAATCCAGCATCAACTCCCCAAAAGATATTCAATAGAGTCATCAAAGTGATGCTTTCACCGAACTCGGTTAGTGAGTAAAAGATAAGGGGTAGGACCCCTAACTTACTTCTGAGATATTCAAAAGTGTCCTCTGGTAGTGGCTTGGTGAAGATATCAGCTATTTGCTCCTTTGTGTTAAGATATTCCAACACCACTTTCTTCTCTTGAGCTTCTTCTCTAAGATAATGATATTTGATAGATATGTGCTTTGTCTTAGAGTGCATAACATGATTCTTTGAAATATTAATAGCACTAGTATTGTCACAGAATATAGTTACTGGCTCGGTAACTTTCTCATTTATACCTTCCAACAGTTGTTTGATCCATGCAATGTTGGTACAATTTAGTGTTGCAGCAACATATTCAGCTTCGGCTATTGACTGAGAAACACACCCTTGTTTCTTGCTAAGCCAACTCACTAGTCTTTCTCCTAGGAAGAAAGCTCCTCCACTTGTGCTTTTTCTGTCATCAATGTTGCCTGCCCAATCAGCATCAGTATAAACTTTTAAATCAAAATCATTTCCTTTTTGATATACTAAGCCATAATCTTTAGTGCCTTTTAGGTATCTGAAAATTCTTTTGATTGTCGTCATGTGTATTTCCTTAGGATCTACAGAGAATCTTGCAACAATACCTACTGCATGTGCTATATCTTGCCTGCTGTGAACAACATATTGCAACTTTCCAATCATAAATCAGTAAAGTGTCTCATCAACAGATGCAGATTCATCATTCTTTGATAGTTTACAGTTGGTAGTCATAGGAGTACTTACTGGTTTTGTAACCTCCATTCCAAATTTCTTCAAGATTTCCTTTATGTACTTGGACTGAGTAATGAAAATATCATTTTTCATTTGCAGTATCTGTAAACCTATAAAATACTTTATCTCACCGATTAATGACATCTCAAATTCTTTGCTCATTTCATTTCCAAAGTTCTTGCATAAGGAGTCATTTCCACAAAATATAATATCATCAACAAATATGGCCGAGATTAGTATTCCATTTTCATCATTATTCATGTACATGTTGTTGTTCTCACTTGTCCTTATAAAACCAATCTTAATCAAATAAGAGTGCAATCTCTCATACCATGCTCTAGGTGTTTGTTTCAGACCATATAAAGCTTTGTTCAATTTACATACCTGATCTTTATCATTGTCTTCAACAAATCCTTCAAGTTGTTCAATGAAAACTTCTTCTTCTAATATTCCATTCAAAAATGCTGATTTGACATCCATTTGATATACCTTGAAGTTTTTGAAAGCAACATATGCCAACAATGTTCTTACTCCTTCAAGTCTAGAAACAGGTGCAAAAGTCTCACCATAATCAATTCCTTCTTCTTGGGCATAACCTTTGCAAACTAATCTTGCTTTGTTCCGAATGACCTCACCTTTTTCATTTAGCTTGTTTCTGAAGATCCACTTTGTACCGATTACATTTTTGTCCTTCGGTCTTGGGACTAGTGTCCATGTGTCATTCTTCTTGATTTGATCAATCTCTCCTATCATAGCATTTATCCAATCTTCACTGTTAAATGCCTCTTTCACTATTCTCGGTTCAAATTTAGATATCAAACATGTGTTCTGTCTCAGTTTGTTCCTTGTCAGCACTGGATCATCCTTATCTCCTATAATCTGACTTGGTGCATGGTGTCTTCTGACATAATTGGCTAATATAGACTCGGTAGGCTCTGTATGATCTTCTTCATCACTCGGTAACTGGATATTTCCTTCATTTTCTCCAACAGTTATCTCGGTAGGATTTCTTGGTTGCACATAGACAAATTCATCATAGTCTTCTGGTTCTTTGGAATTCCCTTCATCAGTTCTTTCTGCAAATTCATCAATTTTCACATTTGCACTTTCTACTATTTTGTTAGATGATTTGATCAGACATTTAAATGCTTTGCTTCTAGAAAAATATCCTAGAAATGTTCCTTCTTCACTTTTCTGATCAAACTTGCCATTTCTATCATCATAGCATTTACTTCCAAAGATCTTAAAATAACTTACATTAGGTTTCTTGTCATACCAGATTTCATAAGGTGTCTTCATAGTACCTTTCTTCAATTGAACTCGGTTCAAGGTGTAAACAGTTGTGCTTATTGCTTCTCTCCAAAATGTTTGTGGAACCTTCTTCTCAATCATCAGTGTTCTAGCACAATTCACAATAGATCTATTTCTTCTTTCAGCTATTCCTTTCTGCTGTGGAGTTCTCGGTGCAGAGACTTGTCTTTTAATATTATGATCATTGCAAAATAGGTTGAACTCATCAGATGTGAACTCTCCTCCTCTATCTGATCTAAGAAATTTCAGTTGTCTTCCTGTTTCATTTTCAACTCTAGCCTTGTACCACTTAAACATTTGAAAAGCTTCTGATTTTTCTTTTAAAAATATTACTGACATCATCCTTGAATAATCATCCACAAATAATATGAAATACTTATCACCATAATAACTTTGAACTTTCATAGGACCACAAAGATCAGTGTGCACAAGATCTAAAATTCCCTTAGAAGTGTAGGACTTACTCGTAAAGCTAGATCTTGTCATCTTACCCATCTGGCATCCTCGACACATAGCATTCTCAGGTTTTTCAAGACTCGATAGACCTCTTACTCTGTGCTTCTTACTTATCTTGATCAGATTATCAAAATTAACATGACAAAACCTTTTATGCCATAACCAGGTATTATCAATCTTTGCATGCAAACACTTATTGTGAGTTGAGTCAAGGTGAAATGTATTACCTTTTGTTTGTGTCCTGGTAGCAGTTAACTTTCTATTCTTGTCATAAACTTTGACAATTCCTTTCTGAAATTCTATTCGGTAACCTATGTTGTTTAGCTGTGCTACACTCAACAAATTATATTTCAAACCTTCAACCCAATAAACATCATTGCATCTTGCTTTATCAAGAAGTGTTATGGATCCTTTACCTCTCACCGGACATGGTGCATCATTACCAAATCTAACATAGCCTCCATCATAATCTTCTAACATAACAAACTTGTGTTTATCTCTTGTCATATGATGTGAGCATCCACTATCTATAATCCAAGAATCATTAGTGTTTATGTGAGATATTAGGGCTTTTTCTTCATACCTTTCTTCATCTGATCCATCCTTGATAGCCACATAAACAACTTCCTCTATATCAGTCTCATCTGATTTATCATCTTCAGATTCCTCATCAGCAATTAAGCATGTCTTTCTATCTCTTCTTCTGAAGTCTTGGTGTCCTCTGTAATGATTATCTTTTTGTCTGTCATCTTGGTAATCTCTCTTTTTAGTGAAATCTTTGTCAAGATAGTTAGAAGCCATATGTCCAATCTTATCACAATTGAAACATTTCAAAGGTAGTTTTCCTTTATACTTACCTTTGCCTCTCGGTAATTTTTTGGCCAATAGTGCTTCAAACTCTTCTTGCTTTCTGATTTCTTCATACAGTTTGTGTACCTCCTCTATGTTCTTCTGAAATCTTTCACTTGCTCCACTGTGATCTCCTTCAGAGTACTTATACTTTCTTTCATTGTAATCATTAGATTCATTCAGATGAAAATAACTAAATGCAGATTCAACTTTATTTACCGATGACCCACTGTTATCAAAATTACTTAACTCAAATGCATGTAGCTTACCAATAGTAGCATCCAAGGAAATTGACATATTAGGTACAGACCTCAATTCATTGATTGCAGAGACTCGGATTGCATAGGTAGGTAGAAGGGTTTTTAACAACTTACTTGTCACATCCTTCTCTTCAATAGTTCCTCCTGCTCCTTTGATTTGATTTACAATCTCCTTTAGTCTTGTACTATACTGGGTTATGTTCTCACCTTCATTCATCCTCATAGATTCAAGTTGTCCTCTTAAACTATCAACTTTTGCTCTTTGAACATGTTCATCTCCTCCATATACAGATATGAGCTTAGTCCACATTGCCTTTGCATCATTGCAGCCTTCTAGATCATTAAACTCAGAATCAGTCAATGCAGATGTTATTTCAATCATTGCTTGAATATGTTCTTGCTTCGCCTTTATCTCTTCCATAGTCAATGGATAGGTGCTCGGTGCAACAAAATCATTCTCCGGATAGTATATAGCATATTCTCCAACTCTTGATAGATGTAGCTTCATCCTTTTCTGCCATGTAGAGAAACTTGACTTATTCAGCTTAGGTGCATCCCTCTTATACATCTTTGGATCTTTAACTCAAGTGCCTTTAAACTTTCCTTTTGGAGTCCAAAGCTTTGATACCAATTGATAGTTCTGATACTTAATATAAGTACAGATCCAATAGCCAACAAGATGAGAGGGGGGGTGAATCATACAAACTTAATCATCCATAAAAACATCAAATTCAACCTCGGTAACACATATATCAGTCATATAACCAAAAACTGTCAAACATGCAAACTCAAAAGCATATGAACAATATAAACCTCATAACACCAGATTTAACGTGGAAACCCAAATAGGGAAAAACCACTGTGGGATTTCGGACCCACTAAGAAATACACTCTTCTAGAGTATGCTCGGTTAAAAGCAAATCCTGTTAAAGATTACAAACACATTGCTAGATGCGCTCGGTTAAGGGATTTCCCTCAGATCTGTTAGGATCTTCACTTTGTTAGAAGTGACCTTGTCAAAGGATTTCAAACACTCAATCAGAATGTCACCTTGTTAGAGGATTTACATATAAGACTGTTAAGTCCACTCGGTTAAGAGATTTCCTATCACTTTGACAAAATAACAGTAATACAATCTGTCTGCAACTTCACATCTAAAATGATAAAGCAGATTCCTATTTGTTCAATACAATCTAGACATAGAACTAATCTTGTCTATCTGCTGGGCATCAATACTCTGTTATTCTAATAGGTCTTCAAACTTCTGTGCTCGGTAATCACTATGTAGCATCCGTGTGCATACACTTGCCCGCATGCATTGTTTATCAATCGTTTCCTATTTATAAACAATCTTCTAACCGCTTAATCTCCTTGATCACATTTCCCATGATCAATCATAGCCATCAGATCTTCAATCTTGTCCAGGTTCATTGTATCTTTCGATCTGAAAACGTTTTACCCCGCCTTGGAACTTGTGTTAGGGTAATGTGGTTCAATCTGAGCTGTAGATCTTCTTGCCGACTTTCCATTGCCTTAGATTCGTTAACAAACTTCTTCCACGGCTTACCAATCATTGATCCGCTCCAGCTCATCAACATCATTCATTAAATATCACATGTAAACATTTAATGCATTCTGTTGTAGCTCAGTTACAACTTGGTGAATACTAAACTTCAGTCGGTAGACATTATGTCTTCATTAATCGACTGCGATAACCTTAGGGTTTACCGACTAGGTTCTTTGCCTGATAACATAGTATAGTATTAATCTTTACATTTTACAATATATGTATGATGTTAAAACAATCTAAAACATCAAGATCTCATCATTGTTTGACTCGGTAGAGTTGCCCATTGAATAACTTATCCCCTTATTCATCATATTCTTTCCTGTGTCTTTACTGACTTCTTTATAATCCTCATATCGTACTTCTCAAGATATGGCACCATCATACTGAATTAGAAAATCAATTTCTTGACATCAATAACAAAATAATAATATCAAGATAGTAAAACATCTTTAATTAGTTATGTCCATAATCATCAACAACCTTCTCAATATCCTTATTGAAATGTCAACAATCTTTCATTGTCTGTTATAATATAATATTGCTAACACAATCTACTTTTTTTCAATTTTGAACAAGCAAAAATCATAATAACTTAAATGAATAAAACACCCCATATTAAATAATACATCTATCCCAAAAGTGTCATTTAATTTATAAATTAAACAATTTATTAAAACTATATATATATATATATATATATATATATATATATAAAATAATACTTATTAATAATAATTAATACTAATATTATTATTCTTTTAATAATAAGAATTTAAAAAAAAAAAAAACTAAATAAATAAAAAAATAACTAAATAATAAAAAAAACTATTGAAATCTTTTTGTGGGTCCATGAGGCCCACAACTGCTACCACATGTAGCAGCGCTGCTTGCTACCACCATGCAAGGGGGGGGGGGGGGGTGTGCGTGGCTGGGTCGAGCCCAGCTCCCCACCATGCATCCCTCATTATTTTTTTAAAAAAATTTCTGCTCAATAAAAATAAAACTCCGTTTCAAAAGAGGATGACAAATTTATATTTTGAAATTTTTTTCTGTTAACTAATAGAAGCATAAAAGACCCAAATCAAAAGATCTTGGGCAAAATTCATGAGAAGTTTAAGCAAAAATAGAGGGGATTTAATCAATCTTCTCATTTCTTCACACACAGGAAATATCATTGATTCACACAAAGAGGGCAAATTGACAAAATTTTGCCAGCATAACCCCCTGATTTTTAACAAATAAAAAAACTTACAACCATACAGAAAACAAATCCTTAAACTTGCCACTCAAATAGAGAGAATTAAAAATTGAATTTGCACAAACTTGAAAGCACATAGGCAACTAGATTTTTGGACAATTTCTTCACCAATTACATATTGATTTGGAGATTGATCAAATTCAAGTAAAATCACTCAATTTCCATAACTAAACTTTCAATTTAGAGTTTCCAATAAGATTTTATAATTTCCAAGCACATACAGAGGAAGGTTTCAAAATATTTAATATTGTTTTTTGCAACAAAAGAAAGAATAAAATCTACCTAACCTAAAATGCACTCTAGGAAGAAAATTGGAGAGGAGCTTCAATCCTGCACATCAAATCCACAATCTAGATTTCTACTCCAAAATGGTTTCCAAATTTTGTCTTTCAAAAATTTCTCTTTCACTTCCCGTGAACTCACGGGTAATATAGGAAAACATTTTTAACCTAAACTTTTAGGTTAAAAGTTTTCCTCAACCAATAGCAATATAATATTTTAAAAGTAAAAATCTAATTTTCCCCTTTTCTCATGATAGAAGAATTCTTTTTAATCAAAAATAAAAATCTAATTGCTAAAAACAAGGTCAATGGGGATTACTTTTTACTTATTTTTTTTCTCCATATGAAATTAACTCAACATTTACACTAAAATTCTAATAGCATAGCATTTAACTTATTTCTTTTTCAAATAAATTAATACAACTAATTTTACAAATATAACATGTAATTTAACCATTTAAATTTAACAACTCCATTTATTTAACTAAAACATTAATAACAAAGGCATATTAATTTAATTAAATACACCAATATGAAATAATACAATTCATTCAAATTAACTTTTTTAACTAGTAGGAGGCACGTAAAACGAGAAATAACCACCAGACAACTCACAAAATGAAAATGCCAAAGCACTATGACTTGCATATCGGTCAAACGAGAAATGACAACCGACTGACAACACTCACATGAGTGTAATTGCAGGTCAATTTAGGGTTTAACAACTATCTCCTCTACTCCCATCAGTCAAATAAGGTACACTCAAACTTGTGAAACCAGGTGGAGACGATACCCCGTACCTACCCGGTACTTGTACCTGCAATGTCCTACATCAACGAACCACACGTGCAAATAGACATATATATAAAAAAGACACGACACACACACACACACACACACACACACACACACACCGATGAAGGAGAATCGTGACGTTCCCTATCTCACCAAAGTGAGTGAAGGAAAATCATCCCTTCGCACTCCATACACTTGCAAACACGAAACATGTATATAACGCATCATACATATAAAGTAAATGTGTCAGTCCATGTCATTAATCCATAAAATCACATTTAACATTAATAAGGAAATACTGCATGAAAGCATACACTACAAACCAAATTAAAGGGTGTAATAACATCGCATAAAGTCTGAATAAAATATTACAATAATGTTTTCCACTGAAAGAGTCAACGGAAATCAAACATGAGTCTAAAAAGTCTGATCGAGAAGGGGTACTACACGAATACAATTTACGATGCTATAAATTAAATTTTATTAAATAAAAGGTACTAGGACTAATATTTTACATTCTATAACTCATGCCACTAAACTAATTATGCTAACACCTTTAATTAAGTAGATCACAACTAGTAGAGGCATATTTTTAGTGCCCAATTATATCAATCCTTTCAATCTCTATTTGACCAATAAATTCTCTTAGCAACTCATATGTACCCAAAAAAATTCTCTTAACAACTCCCATGTACCAAAAAAAAGCTAAACTTTTAGACAACAATTTTCTCAAATTGCAACACTGTAAATGTCATTTTTTTCCTTATAGGTGGACAAAATGTCCAACTATAAATAGATAACTTAATTTTTGTCAACTCAAATGTTTATTTTGTGGTGGAGACAAATGCAATGTTCCAAAATGATTTTTTAATTTAGTGAAAGGGTGTAAGAGCAATATTTTACATTCTGCACCACATGACACCAAGTCAAAAATACCAACACATCTGGATAGGTGGACTGCTACTACGAGAGGCATTTTAGTGCCCGATAATCGTAAACATTTAAAGATACATTATAACCACAAAGTCTTTTAATAACCCTAATAAGTGCTATTTTTTTGTATGATTGTTCTCTCAATCATGGAATTGAAGAATGTCTCATTTTAGGCTATCGATGGATGACGATTCCAAACACAAATTCAAAGTGGCATAATCTTTCACCTCCATCTATCATGCAGGGTAATGAAAACATGGAGAAACAATAGAAATCCAACTTCCTTAATTCATGGAATGATTAATTACAATGCTTTCGTCAAACTTGAAAACATTTGACAACCTTTCATCGAAAATTTGGCCCCAAAAGGCCACCATCTGTCTGGAGGCTTACAGACAAAAAAATGGGTTCCATGGTGTTTGAACACTGAAATGCTTCAATTCAGTCTGAGACGAGACAACCTTTAGCTTCTAGTCTCAAAATACACCACCCCTTCTACCTCGACTCACCTTATGCTTTAGCTTGTGGTGCAAGCTGTGACAATCCTTCATAAACAATGGCTCTCCTAGCATGTCATTAATGAGCATCACCTTACGAAAATGACAATATGCGTAGTTAATGACCCATGCATTAATTTGCACGCACAAGGTACAATGCGAAAGGAAATTTGCTGCCACCTTACCCATGCATCATACACACTCCTTTATGATCAAACCAGCCTGAGAGATCTGGGAAAGGATTTCTTAGAAATATGTGTCTAATGGGATATATCATCGTATGGGGTCTGACATGTAATTATTGTCAATGTTTGTCCCTTTTCACCTATACTCACCTCCCCAATGTATCGGGCTGATACAAACACCAAGTTCAAAACGACTGAAAAGTAGGTTTATTCAAAATCACATTGCATGTGACCATTGGGCCAACAGATATCAATCTTGACTTCACCCACTTGTATTTCGAAGTCCTGGTTGGCGCTCAAGTCAGCTTCCTTGTTTCCTTCTCTGAGCACACGGGAAACTTTGAAACTTTGAAAAGAAGACAGGAGGTACATCTAATTCCATGAATTTCTCTGTCTATCTTCCAATTTTGTGCTTCACCCTTGATAATGGCGTGGGTTATGATTTGAGAATCTCCTTCCAAATTAATTTTCTCCACATCAATCATTCCTGCTAATTGGACTGCCATCAATGCTGCTTTTGCTTCAGCTTCATTGTTTGTTCATGGAGGTAGACATTGTTTGCATCGAGCGATGATTGCACCATTACAGTCCTTAGCCACACAACCCGTATTAGAAGGGTCCGGGTTTCCACGTGTTGTGCCATCAAAATTGAGTTTGATCCACCCAATGTCAGGAGGATGCCAAATAGAAATCTTTTCTTGGAAATTGCTAGGATTAACCCTAAAAGACCCATTAATAGGTCTACCTAGCATTATTTTACAACACCATTAATGAATAAAAATTGATAAGGTTACTTGAGTGAAAGTTCAACAAACTCTTTGGCTACTAGGTTTTGATGTCAAAGGCCCAAATTTAACCTATTCAACATCCAAAGCGAGTTATAAGAATACCAATCATATAAGGTTCAACTATTCACATGTAATATTTATAATTCTTTTCTAGTTATATACATGTGGAGTTAACACCATCATGTAATGGGGATGTAGAAGACCAATGCAAGTAGGGTGAACACTTAGACCCTAAAATTTTATTATAATCATTCTACTAATTTAGTTGATCTTACATTTCAAAATAAAATTTAATAAAGTGAATTAAATAAAATTGTTGAAATTTACTTGAGTATCAATGCCAAATTTTGCATTTATCAAACTTCTCTAATGATCAACTAATTTGCTATAGACATGTCTTGGCCATATACATCTTAACTCTCCTCAACATCAAAAACACATAGAGACCCACAAGCTTGACATAAGTGAGGTGAATCTTGATTCCTAGAAGACTCACCCACATCACCCTATTCTAGAGGCCTAGTATGTTGTATATGGGTCAAAGCCAAAGAGCTAATAGACTCTAAGGTCTCCACCTCAACACCCTACTTCACGATTTAAGGGATAGTCACATGCTTAAACTCTGGTCTAGCTAGTGGTCTCGGTGTTTGGTTTGGGTCACATTATGTCCCCCCTCTTTCTTTTACATAACCCTCACCTCTACTCTAGAACTCACATGTCAAAGTAATTATAAATCTCATTGAGGAAAAACTCACAATAGAATTTCCTCAAAAAGTATTATGGTACCTTATAGTCATTGTATGGAGGATGGTAAACAACTATCCATCACCTATCCCAAACATTATTATTTATCCCTTGCTGGTGTCAACAATTGACAACGAACATTTTTCATGCACCACGTAAGATTTCATTGGTTCATGGGTTGATGAAGAGTGCACACAAGTCATATTTTAATATTTTTTACTTGATTTATTATAGATTTTATAGATTTTTGAATAGTAGAGGGGATTGCCATGATATAAATAAAGGCATGCTATGAAGAAGCAATACCAATATGGAAAAGAATGCACTCTTTATTAAGGATAAAATGACAACACACATGATTGAATGTTAGATGTGAGAAGTATCATAGTGAGGCAATCATTCATGACACGGTCAAATACATATAGTAGAGGTAGAGGTTTTGTTTAAATCCCTTACTATCTTTTAGGAAAAGTATGCAATGTCATAAAGAACCTATCAAAATAATTGTCATTGTCAACAAGAAATCAGAGTCTCAAAAGCATTATAAGAAAGTCATGTGATTAATGTTGATGTTGACAATCAAGAAAATAGTGGACATAATTGAACGCCATTATCATGGAATTTAAAAGAAAAAAAAGACAAGGCCACACTTCTCATTTGATAAGCTATTTACAACTCTCTTTAAGGAGATACTTTATCGTGTGAGATAGCACGACTTTCATAAAAGAGACTGTAGATGGTATTTTGCAAGACAATGTTGGATATCCAATTGCATTACAAAATAATATACTCTATGTGTCATGACCTGTCTTAGACACATGAGTTTTAGATTACTTTTTGTGCCAGACACTTATATTACTGACATTTTATGCAAATAAATGCGCATAATAACTTGAATACGTTATTAAGGTGATTAATGATTTTAGATAATATTGGTCATAATTAATATGTTTAGTTATCAATGATGATGTTTAATGATTTTTAAATGTGATGATGTATAAATGTATTTTTATCGTGGTCTGCCATTCTTTTGTCGAGCATGAGGTGGTTGCAGGTTGACTGTTGAAGTTGGACATATGACCGAGGAGGAGTTTTCTAGCTTGCCGGTAGTGACCTATGGAATGGGACCTTGTGCAAAAACACAAATTAGATAATAATTAATAAATTAAACTTCGGAATTAAAATAAATAAATCAAATAAAGAAATTAATTAAATAATTAAAATATAAATATATATTAAATCATATCACTTTTTCTTTTAAGATAAAATTACATGCTATTTTATTTTGAATCCATGTTTTTGGCTTTTTTCTCATGCATGTTTTTTTGCTCAAGCTTCAAGTTATTTTTCCTTGTTCAAGCATTTCTCTTTTTATACTTCATAAGTTTTAGTTAATCTTTTGTGATTGAACAATACAATTCTTATAAATGAAAATGTAATGGAAAACTAGAGAACAAGTAACAAATACATAAAAAGGAAAAATTTAGAGTCAATGCATGTGTTATTAGGGTTAAACAGAACACTTATGTTTAGAAACTAGAACTTTATTATTAGATCTTCATAGTTACAACATATTCATCACCATAGTGCTTAGTATTTTCCACATCTTATGTTTGTCTAGTACTATTGTTAAATCAACTAAAATATTTGAGTTCAAGCTAGATCATTTAACATGACACAAACATCTATTTTTATTTACATTATAGGTTACATATGCTTGTTGATTATTACAAATGTTATTGTGCCTAGAATAGGACAACAATGTATGAATTGGACAAGACCATGACTTTATTAGACACTAACAGAGGTATTAGATAGATATATAACCACTTAGAGAAGACAACAACATGAGCCATCATCATACATGCTACCATCTCTAACAATATTGTACCACAATACATTACCTTTTAAAACTAGGCACAATCTTTCTTCCCCCATTTAAATACTTTATAATTTTACTTAAAATAAATAATTTCAATAGCGAATCTATATTTTTTAATCTCAAATATTATTTAATACTTTATTAGTTTAAAAAGAAAAACTTGAACTACATTTACACAATTTTGTTTCATAAAGAAATTCAAATTCAAGAAACTAGCCTTTAGTTGAGTTAATTTAGGCTAAGTAAATAAATGTATATAATTGAAAATGATAACAATGTAGAAAATAAATATTTAAAAAAATAAAAATAAAATGAATGGATTATAACTTATTTAGTTTTAGGTATAGTGATGAAGAATAATTTCGATGTACGTAATAAAATTTTGTATCAAGTTGTGTGCAAATAAATTTAAAATTATAATATGAAAATTAATTACAACATTTTTATAAATCTATAATTTTTTTTAGGTCAATTTTGTGACTTTAATCAATTTTGTATGCCATGGATCTACATTATAATTGGTAAATCTAAGCTAGTTGAGTGTGGATTAGATAACTAATTCAACTAGAGTTTTAATTTTGTTTATCATTAAGAATTGTGGTATTTAAAATAAGTTGGGAAAATTATTGGATCACAAAAGCTAAATTTTCCTAGGTTGACCACCTTTATTATGTTAGCTCTAAAAACTATATACCTTGCAACTCTAAATAATACACACAAGACCTAGACCCAGGGATGTGTGTTGAGCTAGAATATAAGGTTGAGAATCATCATTTGGTCTTATAAAGAGTTAGAGGCCAACTCATAGGAGTGGGTTTCGCTTTCATACTTTTGGATTTATACTTGACCATAGGGGTGATCTTAGAGGTCAAAAAAGATGAGAAGTGAAAACAACATGACTTAAAAATTTCAAAAGTAAAACTTAAATATTTATTTAACTATGCTCATATTATACAACACAACACATAGATGAAGCAATACAAATTAGGGGTAAATATTTTTCCTTTAAGAATTTTTTATCTAAATTCTAAAATGAATTCTATATAAAAACAAGGATTCTTGGGCCTTTTGGATACAGTGACATGGTTCATTTGAACTCAAAATATCCCAGAAATGAATAACTTAAGCTAAATTAAAAATGGAAATGTAATATTCAAACCCTTATAAATTGTATCTTTGGTGTCTTAAAATAAATTTAACTTTCTCAGTCACTCTAAACTCAATAGTGATCTTGTATTCTATCTAAGAAATTTCTATAATATACAAGTAATTATTAAAGTAGAAAATGAACCCACCCAAAATGTAGAATTTCTTTCACACATTTTTAATTCTCTAGATCATTTAAGAATGCAAGAGAAAATAGTACTCATGTGCTTTGAAAAATAATAGATCTACACTCCCATTTTTTTTAAAGATAACTTGAAACTCACTATTTTCTTTTAATATAAGATTTGATTGTGAAGCAATCAAAAAATACAAATGAGTGAATGAGAGGCATTGATATACAATTAAAAACGATGGAATAAATTGTATTCTTCAACAAGAATGAAAATCATACAAACATGAGTAAATCTAATGAATGCAATAGGAATTTATATATAGGATTTACCACCCCAAAAATTTAAGACATAACCAATGTGAAATAAAGTGAAAAAGTTCCTTATTAGACTTAAGTAAGTTTGGGAACATATCCTAAGTGAAGAACTATTAAGGAAATAGACTAGTTAAGAAATAGAGCTCATTCACCCTAAGAATTATCTCTAACTAGATGGGTAGAAATCTCACCAAATCTACTTTAGAGGCCTTGTTTATTGGTTTGAATTATAAATAAAAAGGAACAAAGGACAAAAAGAAATATGAAAATGTCTAAATCTCATTAGATATCCAAGCCTTTTATAATTTTGTAGGAAAATTATTGGAACTATAATTTAAGTGACTTTAGAAGAGAGTAGAAAGAAAATAAAAAAGAAAAATGCTAAATTTGATGATTAGTACATAAATCTTCTCAAAAGGGCATGTAGATATTTTTTTTATTGTATCCATCACTATGCATGCATGCCAAAATACATGAAGGATTCCTATACGTTATTCATACTATGATCCAAAGGATCATCATAGGAAAAATAATAAAAGAAGAACAAGTAGAAAAATGGATGGAGAAACTATCAAAAATGAAATGAAAAAAGGTTTGTATGCATTGAATGGATTTTAGAATGATTAAGTATACCAAAGGAAGGACATAAAAATAATATCTAGACAATTGGAAGAATAGGCTTGCTAAAGATACTACTTGGTTAAACCTCACCAAGGTTGTTCAAACAGGGTATAACTTGAGCCAACATGAATTTTAGCTTGTAGTAATGTTAAGTTTTGGTAGTGAGTAGGTGACTAATTTTTTTTTCTAACAAATAGATTTTGAAGTGTTCGATTGGTTTAGTATCCTTTCGTAGGAACGCAAAATTAAAAATAGGGGAGAAAGCACTTGTCTATGTCATTTCTATCGATTTTCTCATTATTTTCATTTGGAAGTATTACAATTGATGTGAAACATAGCTTTAAAACTTCCAACAACTGGTTTTCTTTGGTGTTAAGGAAAATTGCTCGGAAAGATAGTGGCTTCATTTTCAAAATGTGGTTGTCGACCTTTAGGGATGGGGCATTAATTGAATATTTGTCAAGAGGATGAAATTATAAAATCTATCATTGAACTTGACAAAGATCTTTGATAGTAGTTTAATTAGTGGAGGTTTGATTTTAAAAAGTGGAGGTTGCCTTTTTGGATGGGGGCTGTAAATGAAAATTTGTCAAACGATGGATTCATAAGATCTATCTATGTATTTGTCATAGATCATTTCTATTATGGTGGGGGGTGGTGTAAGACTTAACGTCTTTTTATTAGGAGGACTTTAAATAAGGATAATAGATAGAATCCAGTAGTTGAGCTAAAGATGGCATTTCAAGGTGGGCGCTTCTACTAAATTTGCCTTCAAAATTGCATTTAGTAGTAAGGAAAAAACATTTATTAGAAAGGACATGTCTGACCAATTCGCCTCGAGTTTAATTTCTTTTTGGGGCTTTTTCCAAGATAGAATTTCTTTTTAGATTCTTCAAGAAACTATCTGCAGTATTCATTCTTCTTCCTCTACCTACTAAAACTAAAGATTGAATATTTGTCTCTTGAGGTTTATGTATTTGCAGGGTTGGGTCATAGTTGTGCAGAGAATATAGATTCCCCCATCAAGTTAATTTTGGCCAAAAGACAGATGGCTTTCATTGGTGAAATCAAAGACAAACAATTGAAGGAGGTGTTGAATGCGTCACATTTCATCATAGTTAGGGTTGTTAAACACATTTTGAGAGTTGAATTCCTCAGAACCACTTGCAAATACAAGATGAATATGGAGATACCTGTTGTGTTTGTAGCTATCCTCCTTCATTTTGGCCTTTCGAAAAACAAAATTGAAGCATTGCATAGAAAGGTTTTTAAGTCGAATTTACTAGGAGACTTGATTGATGTCTTGACAAATATAGAAGAAAATCTTACTATTCCATTTCCTAAGGACTATAAGGTCACGATTTGAGGTGGAAAACCTCCTCCTAGATTCCCCATTTTATATTTTGAAAATGACATGCCATTTAGAGTTAGGAAATTTGATATAAGGGAGAATGCAAATTTTCTTTGGTCTCTCTTTCGATTATCAAAAACTTCAAACTAGAATTGGATAAAGGAGTATTTTAAAAGGAATTTCCTTTCCTTTATTTCCTCAGAAGAAAGATTGGTGGAATGGGAAATAGACCTGAAAGAACTTATGGCTCATCTTGGTCCTGATCCCACGAAAGTGACATGGTGTTTTCCTCCTCTAGAAACAACATGGGTCGATCAATGGGTAACAATGATAGTTCAGTTAATAGATACTTCAGTTGTTCTTGGCCCTTCTTCTCCTACTTGGTGACCTTCATGACTCTACTTGGAGTTAGGTGCTTCTTGGTCGGGTTTGGACAAATTTATTTCAAAAATGCTTAGATAAGATTGTCTTAGTTTCAACTCTCTTTTGAATTTTTTGGTTTTCTAAGAAGACTATAATTTTGAGGTCTGTCGTTTTATGCCTTAGAAGGTTTTTTGGCATGTCCGAATATGGCTTAGATTTCGGTAGGTTATTTTTAATTTTTTTAAAAACTTTATTATTATGTATTTGCTTCTTTTATTAAATATAATCGACTTCGGCCCTTGGTTGATTAAAAAAAAGGATAAAAATGTAAATTTCCATTTGTCTAATTTACATAATATGAAAGGACATTGAATACATACCTAAGATAATAAAAATTATAAACATGGTATAGTATCAAGACATAGACGTCATAGATAATAATGAGGCTTAAATAATAAATTTAATCACTGATGGTCAAGATAACTGATTCCTCCTTAAGATCTAAATTTTCATTGGGTCAAGGTGTTTATTTCTCTATGCTAGATAGTTAAAATTCACAATATTCACAATGTGAAGTGGTTAAATGATAAGATGTCGATGCTTCTTTTTTTCTTCCATTGGCTTTTGTACCTTGTTGCAAATATCAATAAATCCATACATATAGCTAAAGCAAAGGAAGTATAGCTATATATTTTATTAATCAATGGTTCAATTAAATTCACATATATTAGAAATGTAATTCAATATAAACTCAAACATCAATGACATAAATTACCAATCTCATAGATTAGTATGTTCATATTTTGTATATTAACATTATACAAGTCCACAATATCTAATTTTAAAATTAAACTTATAAAATAAAATATTATTTTATAATCAAAATCAGATAATTTAATGAATTAAGTTTATAACATATTGAACAAAAACATAATTATGCGTGGTCTCACTATTAAAAAACAAATTAATAAATCACTTTATCCATTGTTAGGATTCCCAAAGATACTAGGAGGGGGGGGGGTGAATCAGTATCTAACCAGTTTACAAATTTTCTAATCTTATTAAACAAATTGCATTCCAAAACAGTGTATTGGTAAACTAGAATTAATGCAGTAAATAAGAACAATAAGAATAACATAGAAAGCACACCATAACATAATATTTTTAACGAGGAAACCTAGTGTGGGAAAAACCTCAGTGGGATTTGTGACCCACAATATTCACTTACTGGCCAATAAATGAATATTACTTACAATAGGCACAAATGCAGGAAGGCCAATTGCCTAAAGCTCACTGCTTAATTACAAAAAGCGAAGTCTCAATGACTTACAAAATGGATTATACAAATCCAATATCATGTAGTGCTTCGGTTCAACATATGCTATGCCAGGTTCAGTACCGGTTTAAGCTCATACAATAACCATAAACCTTGCTCCAGAATCTGCCTTTATATTCACATATTACTTCTGCAATAATCTAACCATGCTCACATCTTAAATGATCTACAAGATCTCATACTTATATATGAGTCCTATTACAATTCACCTTGTCGGCTTACAAAAAGATATTATAATTAAATACAAAATGTAATGAACAAAATCTTGTTGGCTGGGGTGCCGGTAGTCATCTTTGCTGCTGCCGGTAAACTATCTGTCAGTGTAGAGTCTATTGGTGCCATAGGATTGCAAGGTTGCCATCAATGACAATACCTTCAATCACCTACACTTTCTCATTGGAGTGTGCATTTTCCAACAATCTCCCCCTTTGGCATTGATGGCAACACTAATGAGAAAAAGTCAAAATTGTATCCAAAATGTGTTGTCCAAAATCTTACCAAAACTGTCTTACCAAAACTGTGTGCTCCTCCTGAGCAGATGATCTCTAAGTCATTTAGATTTTTCTCATCTCCACTACTCCCCCTTTGACATCAATGAAAAAGGTTGTCAAAAATGTCAATTGAGTGTAGTTCTCAGCTGGATCCCTGTAATCGGTGGGTTAAAATTTGAAATATGTCTGTCAGTGCAAAGTTTACGTTGTTAGTGAACCTTTCATTGTCTTTTAATGTTGCCTCTGTCCTTTGGATGGTACCAGTGAGTATGTACATTTACTCTTACGGTGTCTTAAGTCCTGGAACAAGTGCCTCTGAAATCTCTTTTCTCAAAGAGATGAGGACGTCAAGTTTCAGACCAAGTCTACATTTTAGTTCCTTAGCCTTGTATTGTACTCTTTCCTTTTTCTTTTCCAATTTTTCAAGTTGTTCCTCAAAACCTGCTATCTCTTGCTCTATTACCGATATGGTTTTTGATGAACTGATGAGATTGTCAGCTATATCATTTATTTCTATCTGTACTGTGCTGATCTCCTTGTCTATATCTGTTGTCAAAATATTTGTCTTAAATGTGTCTTTGTATAACTCCTTAAATTCCGTTAATGTTTTGTTTAGTGTTGGCAGGAGGGTGTCAATGTGTTCCATGCACTCCTTTATAGTCTCATCAAAGAATTTTTCTTTTTCCTTGTTCATTTTCTCACTGAAAATATCCTCATTAATCTGATCAACTGTCAAAAGATTGCCGGTGATATACTTAGACAATGTGTCTAGTTGACTCAAAGAATCTTTATTTTTCACATTGCACTTGGGTGCAATCAATTTCAATAAAGGAATTGTGTTATCAATAGCCTTATATGCCTGTGCATTACATTCTGTGATTTTCTTGATGAAATCCAATAATACCTCTTTTAGATTTGTCGGTCTGAATTCTATCATGGAAGAACTAGAAGATTGCCCAACTAACTTAACAATCTGCAATTTGCTGGTGTGAGTAACCTCTTTGCTTGAGTTGCCTTTAGTAGGCCAGTTTGAGTCTGCATCTCAACTAGCAAAGGTTTGGGTTTCTCAGCTGTTGCCGGTGGCACCGTCTCTGTCTCAACCTTTTTCTCTTCATGCTTCTCAAAATGTACCTTTGTCGGTTTTTCTATGCTTTTCATTGCCAGTTTCTTTGATTGTGTCTCAGTATTATCTACCAGTTTCTCTGTATGTACCTCTGAACTGTCTACTGCCGGTATCTCAACAGATTTCTCTGTGTTATCAACTGGTTGCTCTAACTCAGTAGGTTTTTCAGTGTGTACATCAGTGGTATATGTCTTTCTAGTATCCAGGGGATCAATTGATTGTTCAGTATGTGTTTCAATCCCAATCTCAACATTTCCACATGTATCCTCAACATGTGTTTCTATAGCAATATCCTCAGTCGGTGGCTCAATTGCCACATGATTCTTCTCAGCGATTTCCTTATCAACCACAATGTTTACTTCATGTGTGTCAATATTCATTTTAAATAATACCTCTGAGTTAGGATTGGTGTCTTCATGCGTTGTCTCCATACTCTCAACTTTATTTGTTACCGGTGGTGTATCAACAGTTTCAATCAGTGGAGTATTAAAAGGAGGTGGGGGCAAGTTATCTGTTACTTTTATGCTCGGAGGACCACCTACCTTGCCTTTACCTTTATCCTTTTCCTTTTGATAAACTCTGAAAGTCTTTGGTCGTTTAAGTTCTTCTTGCTTTTCCTTTTCCACGAAGAAAATATCCCATTTGTCTGTTGTTTCTTCAGTGATCTCATTCACTCTACCAACCATTAAAGCTACATGCCGGTGACCAGTGGAAAATACTGTCCGGTTTGCCTCACTTATCAGTTCATCAATTTCTTCTGCTGATTTTACTGGGTGAACTACAAGTAATTTTTCTACATTTATCTTCTTGTCCAGTTCCACAATTGCTAACCTTTTTGCATCTAATCTTTTGTACAAGTCACTTGGTAGATCATCAACAACTTCTATCAAAAATTTCTTGTAAATGTCTAAGTGTAGAATAACACTATTTTCTATGCTTTCCTTTTCTTCATTAGTGAAAGTGTTATACAACTTGCTAACATTTGACAAGTTTCCATCTTCAGTTATTTCATTCAAAAGATTGTCAAGTGGAGGGATAACTTGTTTTTCCTTCTTCTTCCTTGGTGTTATTTTCTTTGCCAGAGGCCTTACTGCCTATTGTTTCCTTCTTGTTCTCTTGGGTGTAGGAGCAGGTACCAGTGAAGGTTTCCTTTTCCTTTCCACTCTCTAAAACTCTGTTGGTATTTCATTGTTAGAGGAGGTACCAACTAATGAAAGATGTGTTTCCGGTTGTAATCCTTCTAAGTCACTCTCCTTGATACTAGTCATATTCAATATGTTTTCCTTAATTTCTTTTGCTTGTCTTGTTGCTTTTCTAATTGTTTGTTCTCTTTCCTTTATTCGTTTATGTGATTGAACTTTGCTTTCAATAGTTTCTGCATTTCCAAATACTTCTTCTGCTAGTTCTCTAGGGACTTCAAGGGGGGCTTTAGCATATGTTTCTATTATGTTCTCATCTGCCTCATAACCCATCTCAGTTACCCAAATTGTTCTTGGAACCACTGCCTCCATCCAGATTTCATCTTTCTTTATAACAAAGCATATTTCCTTTTGGTATTTGTCAACTATGGATTGAGATAGTCTTTCCCTAATCTTCATTCTAGCCTTTAGTGCCTGAAAGTGTTCAATTATGTTTTTTTCCCTATCATCTCCCATGTTGTTAAAGATATCCAAAAGTTGTTTTCCTACCGGTATGTCAAAACCAAATTCTTTTCTACCTATACTGGGAACTTCTTTAGTGATGTATAGCAATAGACATACAAGTAAGTTACCAAATCGAAAGTACCTTTCCTTTCTCCTTTGATTTTCTTCAGATTATCAATCAATTCATCTTTTAACCATTCACATATGTCAATCTTTGCACTACTGTTCACCAAGTCATAAGCACTCTTGATACATAAACTAGAAATAGAGTTTAATCTGTTGGCATGTCTAGTCTTGTATCCTAGAATCATGCTAATGAATCTTACATTAATATCCTTTACATCATTTACTCTCAAGGATCTGCTATCATGGGTTGCACCAGTTAGGGTCATCACAGTGTCGTTAGAGACCTTCTTTCCTTTTTCCGATCTTCTACCGGTGGAAGGTAAGCTAGTCACTGCCCTAACTGCTTCTTTTGTAATCTTATGGATGGAATCTAGCCAAAAGAACTCCCCATGAATCTAGCCAAATTAATAAATCACTTTATCCATTGTTAGGATTCCCAAAGATACTGAGAGGGGGGGGGGTGTGAATCAGTATCTAACCAGTTTACAAATTTTTTGATCTTATTAAACAAATTGCATTCCAAAATTGTATACCGGCAAACTAGAATTAATGCAGTAAATAAGAACAATAAGCACAACATAGAAAGCACACCATAACACAATATTTTTAATGAGGAAACCCGGTATGGGAAAAACCTCGATGGGATTTGTGACCCACAATATTCACTTATTGGCCAATAAATGAATATTACTTACAATAGGCACAAATGCAGGAAGGCCAATTTCCTAAAGCTCATTGCTTAATTACAAAAAGCAAAGTCTCATTGACTTACAAAATGGATTATACAAATCCAATATCATGTAGTGCTTCGATTCAGCATCTGCTATGCTAGGTTCAGTACTGGTTTAAGCTCATACAATAACCATAAACCTTACTCCAGAATCTGCCTTTATATTCGCATATTACTTCTGCAATAATCTAACCATGCTCGCATCTTAAATGATCTACAAGATCTCATACTTATATATGAGTCCTATTACAATTCGCCTTGTTGGC
This sequence comes from Cryptomeria japonica, assembly GCF_030272615.1. Classification (NCBI taxonomy): domain Eukaryota; kingdom Viridiplantae; phylum Streptophyta; class Pinopsida; order Cupressales; family Cupressaceae; genus Cryptomeria; species Cryptomeria japonica. The sequence goes on along the minus strand of NC_081409.1, from coordinate 319,399,524 downwards.
TTACAAAAAGATATTATAATTAAATACAAAATGTAATGAACAAAATCCTGTCGGCTGAGGTGTCGGTCATCATCCTTGCTGCTACCGGTAAACTATCTGTCGGTGTAGAGTCTGTCGATGCCATAGGATTGCAAGGTTGCCATCAATGACAATACCTTCAATCACCTACAATTTCTCATTGGAGTGTGCATTTGCCAATATCCATAAGACGTGTAGTTTACTCATGAAACCATATGCTTCCATTTAAAATCACTATTAATGTCTAGACTAATTTTAATATATAAGTTCATAAAATTTAACCTTCTCATATCACAAGCACTAAGCATCACTTATTAACTAATAATAAATCATATTATTAGAATAATTTAAAGTTTAAAGATTCATCTTCCAGTTTTAAGCGTATCATAATTTTTTCATAATCTAATGATATTTTTAATCACATTAAACTCAAAATATTTTTCATATAATTCACTTAAAAGAATTGTATAATGCCAACATATACGAAGCAAAATTGAAACAACAAAATGGCATCACTGTTGGAGAGAACACAGGTTGCAGAAGGAATCACTACTCTACAAACCGATATATGCATATTTTACAAAAGATCACATACAAGAGAATCAAAATATGTAATTATTCTATTTCAATCAAAAGATGGCATGTAAATATCGTCACTACAGAAAAGAAGGCAATGCAAGCGCATCCCATTGCGATTTGCATCGCCATACCACACATTCTCATCACCGTCTTTATACCACTCTGAAATGTTGTGCATAACCATAGCCATCACCTCTTATGGCTGAGATATTTGATCTAGTTGAAGAAATCCTCTTCGCACTCATTGGAGCGGGAGATCAAAGATTCAAATGTATTAGGGGAAGAGCACCAGTAGTTGAGCACCCTAACTTCACGCTTCTCAAAATCCTATGTGGAAATTTCAAATCACTCCCAATTTTTTACAATAGCTTACTTGGCAAGTCCCCTACTTATCAGCGCTACATCATCAAGTATGGTGCCACATCAACATGCTTTTTACCAAGGTGTCCAAAATAGCCCCCCCAAAAAGTGAGACCAATTGGCATGCAAAACAGGCCCCAATAGTTGTGCAGCTGATGTGGCATCACCTGATTGGTTACTTTTTACAATATTAGTACATTTCCTAACAACTATTGGTACATTACCTAAGGACTATTGGTACATTTCCTAACAAAAATTGATATTTTATGTTTCAAACAATAAGTTTTATTTGTTCAGTTTTTGAAACAAAAGGTATCAACAACCCTCACAACAATTGGTACATGCTCAACTATTGGTGCTCTTCCCCTAGTTGCAGTTTCATTTACTAAGCGCGTCCCATCTTCCAAAGTGCCGGAACAACGAATTTAAACTCAGTTTGGCTTATGCATCAGGTTGGTAACTACAACTATCTGCTGACTATTGTGGTTAACGGTAGTGCATGAGGGAATGCAAAATGATGGTGAAGTCTTGAGTTAGCTATCAAAAGAGCAGGTATTATTGTGGTATGAATACTAGGAGGAATATTTGTTTGCATCAAGTAAAAATGAAACAACATTATTAGTTCCTGCTGATAGGCAGGATAACTAATGCATTCATTCAATGCATTTCTTTTTTAAAGAAAGCCAATCATATGGCTGTATTTTTTATATTTTTCAAGCACTTGTATAGTCAAATTTAAGGCACCTTTTTTAAAAATTCTTTAAATACTTTTTTCCTCTTTTCCTATTGGTCCTTTCTGCAAACAGTCATTGCAAAAAATGTATTTTTGCATTTAATTTATTTAGTTATTAGGCAATATTGTATTGACAATAATTTTTTTTGTCTCCTCCATAATGTAAAAAGGTCGTTGAATTCTATAAAAATCTTCTCAAATCTTATTTCATTGAATGAAATCCACTAAAAAATAATTAAATATTATATGATGGGATGTATTTCGTTGACAAATAGAATGCATATTTTATGTTTTTTTGACAATTGTGTGTATATTGAATTCATTCCACTATTCGTAGAAGTACAATACACATATTTTACCTTCTGCCATATCCACATTCAACGTATATTTAATTGATTTTTTTGACAAATTTCTATATATTAAGTGCATTCTACTATTGAATTGTACGAAACTGTAATAAAATATATACCAAAAATATAAGATATTATATTGTAAGATTTGTTCGTTGACAAATGAGATTTAATTGTATTTTTGACAAAAGTGGCATGTCTTTAATGCATTGAACTGTTTCAATAGTATTAATTATGGTCATCGTATTAATTATGGTTTGTCCAGTCTAGAATGTTCATTCATCTGCCTCTATCAGCTTCTGTGGCCTTTGTATTTGAGCACAACCACAGGTTGTTCTTTTTGTCTTCCCACTTCAGAAACCATTGAGTAGCAAACCTTGCTTTGTGGTTTTTGCTGCAGATTTAGGTAAAATGATTTTCTTTTGAAGTTGTTCCTCTATGTATACCTCTGATTCATATGTGCTTGATAGGCTAAAGTAATATTGTCACATTTACAGGCTTGTTGAGGACCCTGGGTATTGAGGACAGAGATATCAGTATTTGAAGATAAAAAAAGGTATGCTTTCAAAGTACTATGAAACCATATAGCAGATTTGTCTATATTTTGTTAGTTGTCCACAATATATTTACCTTTTGTTTTCCACTTTCTTTTTTTGTTGAGTTCTTCAACGTCTCGCTTGTCTGTTATAGATTTGGACAATTTGCTTATAGATCCCCTATCTAGCAGCTAAATTTAATACATTTGTTTGTAATCTTTTGGGCAATGTTTAAATGATATGAAACGCTTAATTTAGAGTAGTGGACTTCATTTGATCCAACAATCCATCTGATAAAGCTAATCTTGTTTTCAAGTTCAAGTTACAGTAATTTTTATTATCAAAACTCCACCAAAGAGGCTGGCTGTAGAATCTTCTTACAGATCTAAGGCATTTGTAACCTGTATATCGTGTCAATTTCCATGGCTATGCTCTGCTGCCCAAATGCTTAGGGGTGGGATAATGAGCTTGCTGTGTGCTTGTTTTTGTTGCTAAATTCGGTTAAGTTTGTTAATTTATGCAAAAATCAAACCCACGAACCTTGATTGCCACTTGGTGATTGTTTCTTATGCTACTGAGGACTGTGTCTGGTTGGGCAAAGCTCAGTTCTAGATTGATGAATCATGCAAGTGTTTTTATGGCTGCAGTTCACATGGTTGTGATTCGCGAAACTACTACACCTGAATTTTTGCTGTCTAAATGTCTGATTACCAGATCTTGTGAAAACCTATTCAGTCACGAATTCTTTGCAGCTTAGGCTGTTTAACCTGGAGTGCATTTTGTACTAGGGCTTGTACTTGTATTCTCATTGTGGCAATACTTTTGGTACGTTTTGCCACTTAGACCATGACTGATTGGACAAGGAGTAGTTTTGGTTTTATCGATGAAATGGACAATGTCATGTAGGTAGGATTTGTAAAACTACCATGAGCCTTGAGGCCTGCAACTTTTGAATGGAGATTTTGATATCTGCATCAGAGCAATAAAAGCACAAGGGAATAAGTTTTGCTAGTTTTGTTATGCCTTGACACTAGACCATGGCTTGGTTTTTTTAATCTCGGGCTTTATGGTGATTAGTTTAACTGTCATTATGGTCGTGATTCATGAGATAGGCCTATATGTTTAATTTTGTCATCTGGTGTTTTTGATTTTTGCATCACATTTTTTTCCAAATAGTTTTGACAAATTTTTTTAAAATGTATTAGTTTTTATGTTTATAGCTTTAAACCATTCCCACCTATAGTTTCTGTGAGTATTTGGCATTTTTAATTTTTTGTGTATAAGGGAATGAACCATCAAGCTTAAATAAGTGTCAGTTTAGAAGCCATGTTGGAGGGATTTGTATTCATCAGACTTGTCTCAGTATAGGGTTTTTTAACAAGGAGAGCATATCTAGCGGGGCTTTTTTTAGCATCTGGGTAATAATCCTGGAAAGCCTTCCCCACTAAACCACGGCTAGCTAGACAAGGACTGTTAGTTTTTCGATGAATTGTGTAGCTTTTTTTACAGTTATGATTTGTGTCACCGCTTCTAATTTTGTGGTTAACCATTTGATATTTACATCAGAACTGACAAAGTGCACTGGGTCATGAGTGTTGACAAAATTTTGTATGTTTATAATAGTTATGATTATGAATTGTGAAACCTACTTCAAACGATTTTCTTGTGGGATGAATATTTCTACATCAAAACTAGTGAAAAACTAAATGAGTCTTGAGTTCTTATAATTGTGCATTTGTTTTCATGGTAATAAGTAATAACTTGTGAAACCACTTTGATTGGTTCAATTTATTGGGAGATTCAATATGCTTTGGACTAAGCTCAAACTTGTGAAGGGCTGGTGGCTCAATGTTAGAGTACCAAACCGTGCTTCTTGGAGGTTCTAGGTTTGAGTTCTTGCTTGTTCATGTCCTATGACATGTTACCAAAGCTAGGTAGCTATCTGCCCTCAAGTCTCCGTGAGTTTTGAAGGAGCAGTTTTCAAGGTTGGATTTATATGCAAACCCAAATATCAAGGACCGGTGGCGGTTCAAGGGGAGGTCCTAGGTTCATGTGTTACCTAGGCCATTGTCATGTCTCCTTTTTAGAACTAAACTTAAAGGAACTAATTGAGGACCCGTAGCCTATTCTTTATTTCTTGTACATTAAGATATAAAATTAGGGGGATAATAAAATATTTTAAGTGGGCCCAATCATTTTATTGTCAAAAGAGCAATTTAAATATGATTAGAGGCCCTATGTAATATTTAAAAAGCATATAATAATTCAAAAAGTGCTTTTGGTAATTTAAAAAGTATTTTTAAATACCTGGAGGAAAAAAGTAAATTCAAAAGAAAGCCCAAAAGACAACTGTAAAAGAAAAGCATTGCTCAAAGCAAATCATCTAATTTTATCATTTTGCCATTCCCTCCAATTTGAAGTTAAAAATATTCAAAGACAAAAACCCTTGGTGTGGGAGGTCTGGAGGACGAAACTCTTGGTTTCCATATTTGAATTTCAGAACAAAAAATCTCTCATTCATTAGAGGTGATTTCATCTGGTAATCACAATTGTGCTGAAATTTTTGAAGATTTGAAATCATTTTTAGTTTCTGTTTGCTACAACACAGCTGCACTAGTTTATTTAAAGATTTTAGTTTGTAACTTCATGGAGTACTTGATCGATTATAATTGCCAGAAGATTTACCAAATTTAGTTAACATCACTAATTTAGTTGTTGTGATTGGCATTTTAAGTTTATATGTTGCTACACCACATTTATGCTCTACTCCACACTTGAAATCAGTGATCTGTCAACAGTTCTTTAGGGATTTTAGACATTTTTCAGTACATACCACCCATCACTATACTATCCCAAGGTTGCCATACAAATTCAACACTATTGTTGACTGTGCCATCAGTTTCTATCAGCTTGAATTGTGGCACCCCCATATTATTATACTTGCAATTTCAAATGAAGTTTTGCAGTTCCATCTATATTTATGTGTATTCATCATTGTGTGTTGATCTCTAGCATTTTATCATTCATATTTCTATTTTTGCTAACATTGTGCCAATTATATACATTTTATCATTCATATTTCTGTTTTTGCTAACAGACTTAGGCCTTTTGTTTTAAAAAACAAAAAAAATATCGTGCCAATTATATAATTGCCACACCATTACCCAGTACTATTATTTTCCCCCACTATGCCATACAACATGCATCATCAGCCATACATATAAACTGTACACATCACATGGTTTTTTTTTTTGACAAAAAAACCTTGACCAAAGTTTAAGGTTTAATATTATGTTATATGTAGTAAATCTTGGTGTGGTGCAATAAAAAGGGAGAACTTATATATGCAATAAGTATAAACAAATTATAATAAATTACACACATCCATATATATACATTCATGACATCATATATTCATATATATTAATGTCTTACATGTCTTATAATTCATTCATCATTCTTTATCCATATATATATTTATATCATATATCTTTCACACTTTTACTGCTTTATATAGCCTCTTTAGGCCTTTTCATAATGCCTTTCCATCACATCCTTTCATAGTAACACTTTATTATCTTATTCTCATAAATTTTTCTTTTTCTATAATATTTTACTCTTTTGTAGCTTATTTAGGCATATTAGAGGTGTTTTAAGGCTATTTAAGGGTTATATGATGGATATATGGGTCTAGAAACAACCCAAATGACATCTTTGGTGCCTCATAACCCTATATCCTGCCAATAGTTTTCAGAAGTGCCATGCAACATCAAATTGATCAGATTGAGAGAGTAGCAAATTCCTTTAGATATCGTTAGGATAGTATATTGTTATGTTAATAGCCCGTATAGGCTGGAGAGGGATCTTACTAGGGATGTACATCAAGATATTTCACTGCAAGTATCTTTGCTGTCATTTAGTATTATAATCTATAGTTTATCAGTCTGTACAAGAGGAATTTGTCGACTATTTCAGTTAGTGTATGCTTTTGGATTTGATTGTGTGAGTGTTTTTGCATCAACATTTCAAATCACACTCCATGATCCATCATTAGGGGACTATTATCAAAAAACATTGATGTAAAAACACTCACACAATCAAATCCAGAAGCATACACTGACAGTTGAATGGATTGTGGAAATCTACTAACATTGACTATTTCAGTTTTTATTGTTTTTAGTGTTAGGGGACTATTATCAGGCATTATTATTGAATTAGACTATGGAGTGTCTGTTATTAGTTGTTTCCATCTTGTTATCAGTCCAGACAATCCAATTTGGTTTCTGTTTATCTACACTAGGTGCAATTGTATTAAAGTTGAATTAACAACATCATTTCATTTCTAGGTCTTGACTAGGAATTAGTGATATTTGCTCTTTGCATCAGTAGCATAAGTTCAGATTTGGGTGTTAGGTTTTATACTAACCCTCTCATTCATAACAACATTGGTACTTGATTGAATATTATATAAGAAATTCACCTTGCACATGTTTGAAATGTTTTCTATTTCGTAAGGTTGTTTGGTTGGGGACAATATAGTGGTATTAGAGCTAGCTTCTGAATTATGACAAGAAATTAGGGAGAAAAATCTATAGAACATCTTATGGGTTTGGTAAATCAAATGCAAGATGTAAGTAACAGTTTTAAAAAAATTTTGAGGTAGTAATGAAAATATAGAGCTCATGTTTCACACAAGGCAATCCTCAGCCTTGCGGGAGTTTGAGGGTGTACTCAAGCCTTGGGAAGAAGACATAATTTGTTATCAAATGTAGTAACTAATCATATTGTGAGTTGGTTGCATTCCTTGCTTAATCTAAGCCAAAAGTGGAAAGGCAAGATCATGGATTTAATCACAAGCCTACACAAGGTTTTCATTCATGTTGTTGTGAATAGGCTGATTAATCGTCCATATATCTTTGTTATTTCTTTTCAAGTGGTTAAATTGTTTATGGAAGCTTATAATCAGAGCTCTCAACTCCAGCAGTTGAGCTCAAAAAATAGCTTGCTATGCCAAAAAAAGGGGCACTGTTGAAAATACCCTGTGTTTTCACCCATATTGCATACTTGAAACAGTGAAAAGACAAATGCCAAACACTAAAAACTCCACATTTTTGCTTCTGAAAGATGAACACGCAACACAAAACTTTTTCCACCATGCTACGTGGCATTGTTTTAAAACATTATACTTTGTTTTTAAGTATATAGCTTTTTATAGTGCCCTTTGAAATGCATTAATCTTCATTTCTCTATTATTCTTGTATTCAAAATTCTCTCACTTTTAAATTACTTTATAAGAAGTGAATTAATAGCAATTATTTTAAATTAAGTTTTTCTATTTCTAGGTAATTTATTTACTGTTTAGTTTTTGTTTTTACACATTCATTTACACTTACAGTATATGTTTTGAATTTGGATTTATTTGTGAGAGTGTGCAATGTGCAAAATTTAATTTTTTTTAATTTTTATTTGCGTTTTAGCATAACTTGCATTGCTCTTTTCTAACCATTTATCTTTCATTTGAAATAAAGCCAAATATTTGAGATGTCAAAGATTGCTAAAGATAGCCAATAAGTTGTGTAAAAAGAATATGCTGCAAAATATTTAAACTTACTTTTCTGCTTTTTCCTTCACGAATAAATTCTTCAATTATTATCACAAAATGTAATGTAATCTATTAAGGTTTATGCCTAATAATTAGTAAAAAGATTGGGTGTGAATGTTTAGATTCAAATTTAAAAATAGGCTTTTTTAGGGTCATTTTTATAGTATTAATTTTGTTAATTTATATATATATATATTTTTTTAAAAGGATAAAATGATTAGTTGAATAAAGAGAGTAAATGCATGAATTTGAGTGAAAATGAAAGTAAAATGTTGAAAAGTAAGATTAGTTATACTAAAATGGAAGTATGCTATTTTCTACATGTTAGAGGATCAAGAAACTACTAATTTCACTATTACAATTATTTCTAATCAAGAATATATGTGTGTAATTAAAAATTTTGAGAACCAACTTTTATGAACATTTACATATTGTAATAGATTAGTTACTAATGTTAAGAGTGGAGCTAGGATGAATGAACATTGACAAGTTAAAAATCAGAATATATTTGTAAAGAAGGTAAATATTAACTTGTCTTTTATTTTTGAAAAGAAATCGCTAAGTTTTTATCCATATATAACATCTTATAATATTAATAAGTGCTTCATAGTATTTTTTCTATATTTTTGCTATTTCTAGTTAATTTTGTGGTCATTCTTTTTATCCATTGAACCAAATATGGTATTGTAGTTTTTTTTACTTTTTGAGAACTACATTTTTTCTCTCCTTTGTTCTTTTACATTGTTCACTTATAAAAAGTATTGGTTCAAATATGCTCATATAGAAAACATAAAACTTTAATACTTAACAAAATAAAAAAAGTAAAAAATTGTAATGGTAAAATTTGTACATGCATGGCATTTAAATTTAGTTTAATGTTTTATATTTTTAATTTCTTTCATACAAAGATATTTTAAAAATAAATTCTTTATTTTATCCTAAATTGAGTCACTTGTCTCATCATTTCCACCTAACACATTTGTCATGTTCCCATTTGAGACCTCAAAACAATAACATTGATATTTGCTTCAAAACATTAAAAGTAATATATAGTGCTCAAATTTTTCACTAATATTTATTAAACACGAAAAAAAAAATTATAGGCACATTTGTTTAAGTGAGATAAAGATTTCTAAAAAAATAATTTTTTTTCCAAAAATAATTGTACTTGAATTATGCTTATGCTACTTGAATTTACATATTATCACAGAATGTACACTGTGCCAACCAATAAGCGGATATATATTCTGCCACTAAAATGGGATTGTCCAATTATTGGGCCAATTGATACAACCATGATGGCACACATATTTCGTTTCCATTCTCCCTCCACTGAAGCATCTCTGAGGACAATATTAGGTGAAGAATTCTTGCAGAATGCTTCTAGTTCAGTCTGCTTCAGTGATGTGGTGTGTTGTTTCCTGTCAAATTGCATGGACTTGGTGCAAGACCCAGAGTTTGTGGAAAAGTTTGCAAATACATATATTCAAGACTATTTCACACCATCGATTGGTTACAATGTCGCTATCAATTCTTATGATACAAGAAACCATAATGGTCTTTTGGGGGGTATATTCTCGCCTGACACAATAGCACTATGTGATGCAGCTTCTTGTGTTTACAATGCTATAAAAGTTGCAGTGAACAATAATTGTGAGCTAGTTTTTACACATGCGTTGAAAGAAAACGGTGAGCATTTGGGCACTGATCTCACAAGAAAGCTATCAAATGTCTTCAAGGCACTGATGTTCTTATACACACATCTTCCTCTTCATCCTCCTATTACAACTAAATTTCCCACACTTGCTTCACAAGTGTCTTCTTAATTTGCATGCACATCTTTGTCATGCACCTGTGTTTATGCTTTACTATTTTACTATAAAAGCTATATGTCTTCCCATGTTTACTACTATCAATATATTTTAGCCATAAACATAAGACATTTTCATAAGCAAGTATACATTTAAATTTGTCATTGTTATTTCTATTTGAGATGTATGAGTGTCAAAATGTGAAATCAATCACTGTAATCATGAATTGTGCTTGTCGTAAACTTAATATATCAGATTTGTAATCAGTAAACAAGGGAAAAACAACAACAATGCAGAAATATATGAGTACCCAATCACTTAGAACAATTCAATATTCACTATGAAATCAATAGTTAATTATACCACACCAAAACAAGGCAAGTAATATATTGAAAAAATATATATAACAAGAAAAATAATTCTATTATATCAAATTAATTTTTTGTTCACAACAATGAAATTAATATAGCCATCTATTTGTACATACAACAAACATGTAAGAAATAATCTATTTGTCCAAGTAAAAAGTAACAAATTTATGTTTTACCCCCCCAAAAAAAAAAAGTTCTTTTTTGTTATATTGAATTGAAAATACCTCGTATATAACTTTAAGATCACAACTTAAGTGAAAAATATTTGCAGAGATAGTTAGACCTTATGTCCACAAATGTTTGATTAATTTAATAGTTCTTTTTTGCAGTATTAAATCCAACAATGACTTAGAAATATTCTTTTTGTTTCAAAATCAGAAGCAAATCAAAATAGTTGACATTACATTGAATAAGGTTTTGACACATTATGTCGATTACTTGTATTGCAGTGTTCAAATTAGCCAAATTTGCTAAATTCAAGGGAAATCAACTTAAATACTAGCTTCAAGTTTCAACAATACAGGTACAATTCACTTCTTTATTTTTGATGTACAAATTTAATATTACTGAAACTCAACCTAGCATTGTAGGAAAAATGTATTTTGATTGTCAGTGGAAAAATCTTCGCAATAATAAATGATCTTGGCATATTCTGAGTGTTGTTTACAAAAATGAACTTACCATTGTAGATATAACAGAGTTCTATAGGCAAAACCAAAAATTAATCAAAATACTCATTTAAATTTTCAACAAGAAATTTGTTTTCTACATTGATATTTATTATGCTATTGTGAAAGAAGACACATATTCAAATTACTAAACTCGTATACATTTCGTACTGGTCATGAAAATACCATGTGCACATGGTAGTAGACTACTATAAAATTTAAAACAATGGTTGCCCCTGTCTATCACGATAACTTGCCATTAGAAATGGCTTCTCTCTTTGTAGAGATGTGCATCGTATTTGTGATGCTTATGACAATAAAGGACACTCCTCTATTCATTACATTATTGGCCTGCAATATAGTAATATTCTACTACTTCTTTGCATTGGTCATTGTTTAATGGATTTGTATCAAGGGGTTTTAGAAAGCTAATAAAAATACAGAGATAGCAAGGGAAATATAATACTTGCACAAGTCGATGCTTATTTTCACATTTTCGTTGTCCTCATATTAGCCATCTCAGTAGCCCAATGTCTAGAGGATCTATTTACAGTAAACTAGACATGTATGCTAATTCCATTGTACATAGTACCATAGACATTGACAATGTTAGTCAACAGATTGAAGAAGGTGACTGCATGTTGTCAACTAATACTTTAGACTTGTTTCCATCAAATCCATTTTCCCCAGCATTGGAAAAGACAAGCACAATAAGTCCTTCTCCAACTAGTGGATTGTTGAATGATATTATCCACAAATACATTTCCCAACCAACTGTTTGTCACATTATTAAAGGCGAAGGCGACAATGATGCAGGTCTAATTACCTGTAATTGTTTGGAAAATTATACTGGTACACCTAATTTGTCAACTCCAGCCTTGGATAATGTAGGCCACAGAGCTTCAAAGTTTGTATACCTACATCAAATAATTGGTATGAGCCTTATTTGTACATAATTTTCCTGATTTTTTGCATTTCTATGCAATAATTGAATTCACTAACAATTTCTTTGGCTCATATATTGTAGAGGATAGTCAAGTTTGGCTTCAACAAAATACTCTATGCCACAAAGCTAACAATTTATCCACCAAGCTTGTTACAGGTGACGAAATTTTAAATGTGGAAGTCATGTCAACTACTGAACAGTTCAATAATGACATATCAATTCAACATCAACACAATGACTACTATTCCTTGACACAGAAGGGTTCCAGCCTACCACAACAAAGAAAACAATGTTGTTAGCTATGTTCAAAAGTTGAATTGGAGGTGCAACAAGTAAAAAAGGACTTAGAAAACATCAAAAACAACTTGAAGCAATTGGAAAACTACAATATCGAACTATGCACATATTTGCAAGACATTGTTAAGCATTCAAAGTGAAGAGTTGTGCAAAAAGATTATTATAGTTTGAACTATATCAAAATTTCAGAGAATGTGAAAACTCTTTGTCAAGCCCCTTCTTTGCAGATATATTGAAAGATTAGATATGAAGGGTGCGAATTGTTTCCAACCAAATATTTCTTGTAATAGGAAGCTTCATATGGTTGTATTATTTACAAATGCTTCATTTTTACTTTGTAAGCTAATTACTAAGATAAGGATGATTATTCACCACCATGTATATATAGTTAGAACAACATATACTTCAGAAAGTTTAGAAAACAATTTACCAAAATCTTATGTCATCAACTATAAATATGTAAATATTAATTTATGTGGAAATAATAATTTGCTGAAGCATTACATTGAAGGTTTTGTGTCTTATGGCAAACTATGTTGGAAGGAAATTTGATTTAACTATCTTCCTTTGACCAATGCACCTATCAAGAATTAGGGTCCCCTTCTTCTTCAATGCATTTGAAAAATATTTGAAACTATGAAATGCTACCTTAGGTGGGTTGGTGATGAATTTGTAAACAAGCTTTTGGTCAATGAACATAATTTGTGGTGCTTTCTTATCATCAAAATCTTTAGAAGATTACATAGTACCAATTCAAAATTTTAACGCCTTACTTGTCGTTCATGTACAAATGACCTGTACTTTTAACGACTATACAATATAACTAGTACAATCATTTACAACATTATATTCATTGTTGTCTTGGTTGTATCTATTTTGAAATAGGCAATGGAAAACCATAATTTAAAACAAGAAATAATTTAGAGAAGAGTAATTTATACAATTGCAATTACTGTGAATTATGAAATGATATAAAAACATTTAAAAATTAAACTACTTTAATCCATGCTTATCTGAATGCATTGGAAATTAGATATATATGCATTAGTTAATAATAATTGTATATTTTCCTTAGTGCAAGTAATTAGGTACATTAAAAATAATATATATAGTATACAACAAAATCTTTTTGTACTCACATTGTCTACTTTTGTGGCAGATATCCACACATGTATTGACAAACAAGAGTATGTCACACAATTAAACTTCATAACCTAAGTGAAATACAACCAACTCCATACATATTTAACAATAACAAGATTAGCTAACACAAACAACAATACCCAATTTGTATTCTCCAAAAACATATCGAAATATTAAAATAAAAATATTGACAACCAAGAAATGGAGATAGTAGATGTTGAAAGTTACAAGTGTTCAGGTCGACAACAAATACAAAACATTGACAATGTATTGAAGTGCAATGGACTATATAGAGCACATAATTTTAAGTACAATATAGGTGACTATCTATTTGATTCCTTTCAACTATTGCTCGAAGGAAAATACATATCAATTGAACTTCGAAATGGGACAATCGACTACTTTGAAACATGTCTTGCAAGAGGTGAAATAGAAGCAATCAACTCATACAACCTTGAACTACATCCACCAACTCGTCTAGAACTACACAATGTCCCAGATCAAGAAACATATCTACGTAAGATGAGATTGTCTGCAAAACCATGTACACCACCCACTAAAGTTGGATTATGGGGAGACATATTTTGTATACATTGGCTATTGAACTAGTTAAAAAAACAAATATGTGTTTGGTCAACAACAGTGGGGAAGAAGTACTTGCACTACAACAAATCATTGCAAAGTGAGAGATATTACCTCTTGTTCCATGATGCTAATCCTCGTAGTGGTCATTTGGAACCACTATTAAGACTTGAAAACAAACATGCCAAATATCAACAAAATACACGATTATCTGAACTTAAACAACTAATTAGAAACAAGATAGAAGACGAAATTATAGACAGTCGAAAAAGACAAAAGCTTGAAATTAACAATAGCAGTCCAAAAGATGAAATTGAAAAACAAAAGATCAATCATAAAACGAAAATAACATTACATGAACTTAAGAAAATGATAAGAAAAAAAAGAGAAGAAGAAATTATAGACCATGCAAAAAGGCCAAAGTTTGAAATTGACAATATTAGTTCAGAACAGGAGACTAGAGAACAAAATAGCAATCTTAAAAAAAAATTAACATTTCACCAATTGAAGAAAATGATTAGAAATAATCAAGAGCATCAAAACATTGAAGAAAATGTGCATAAAATGTTTCAAACTCTGAACACAACTTCAAATGATAATAATACAACACAATGCGAGCAAAGTACAATGATAAAATCAAGAAAGTCAACAAGGATAAAATCTTACTCTCCAATTGACATTTACGAAAGAACAATTGAAGACACCCCAAAACATACATGTACAATATGGCATGTATTACATTTCAGAAAAGATATGAGAACCATCAAAGAAAAAGTAAAACAAATATATTATAAGTTAGTAAAATGTGATAATACTATATTGACAGATTCCATATGTCGAATATGCTTTCCTGATTTGAAGCAATCCAAGTTGCCTAAGTATGCTACACCAAGTAATATACGGACAAACAAACCATTGCACTATGTACAAAATCTCTTGCTACTAGAAGAACGACTTGTTTCACTCAGAATTGCATTCGCTCAAATATGGGAGTTAGGCTATAAAAGATCTCAAATAGGACTTACAGGCTCTATTATTAATGTTCTCGTGAACATGAACATAATACAAAAAGCACTACCACAACCAATCAATAGTACAACAATGATAGTTGTATATCTCAAAAGACGCTTGTAGTATAAAAATGACTTCCAAAAGGGAGTGATATGCCCAAACATTGTCATGCAAGCTCTAACCCAATTGGTTGAAACATAACTATACAAATGGCAAAATGTCCAAATTAATGAGGATTGGAAAGCCTATTTCGAGACTAACAATGAAGATGAAAACAACAGTGAACTTAGTACAACTGATAATGAGTCAGATAGTGAGAAAGAACAAGAACATCCATGTGAAACATTGATACATGGATTCACTGAATCTACATCTATACAAAAAATGGATGATAAAGTCATTGAAATTGCACCTGCACAAGATTTCTATCCAATTGGAATCTTCAAGGACACATATGCCGGAGAAATGAATTTTCCAACATTATTCTTCGGTAATCTGCGTGATGAAGACATTGTTAAAAGATTTAGCTACCAAAAGATTGCACAATGGGAACTGACAAATTCAAATAGACAATTTGCATACCACACAACAAACTTATTCTTCAAAACAATCAAAGTACTTATATGACAAGTTTTGTCCACAATGTGGATACGAATTCGAAAAGGGCAGCTAAAGGGAAGAAAGCTATGTGCAAAGCATGTGAAGGAGAAGCCAAACCTAGAGAAATTGTTGAAATCAGATATAGGCTACACAGATTTCAAAAGAATAAGAATATCACCAGACTACACACAACAACTTAAAAAGAACATATTTGCAATGATACAACAACTTGGACCTCCAACTTTTTTTGTTAATTTCACAAGTGCAGAACAAAATTGGGACCCCCTCACAAATTCACTGCAACACTTACAAACTTTACACCAATCAAAACTAGAAAAACATGAATCTTATCAAACAAAGGAAATTGATAAACTCCAATTGATAAAAAATGATCCAATCACTTGTGCACGATACTATAGGCATAGGATAAATGCATTAAAAAAATTGATATTTACAGATTCCAGCTTCTTTGGAAATGTCATAAATTACTTCTCTATAACTGAATTTCAAAATCGAGGAAATGAACATTACCATTTCCTCTTATGGATTCAGAATGCATCGATTTATGGGAAAGACAAGTATATAGACATAGTACAATTTGTTGACAAGTATATCACTTGTAGCACATAACATTTGAGTCCTAATTTAGCTATACTGCACAAACATCACCACACAAGGCAATGTAAGAGATCTAGAAGAAGAGTTTGTAGATACAATTTCTCCATTCCACCAATGCAAAATACTACGATAATGCAACCATTGCTAGAAAAAAATGAAACCCTAACTACCATTGCAACAAACATAAATTTGAAATTGCAAAAAGGAAACTATGATAGTTCATACACCTTGCAGATGTTCTTAAATGAAATGCAGTTAACAGAGGAAGAATACATATTAGCTCTTCGATCTACAATACTTAGACCGACACTACTCCTACAAAGAAAGCCATCACAAATATGGAACAATAGTTTCTCAAAAAAAATAACTCCCCTATGGAAGGTTAATACAGATGCACAATATATCCTAAATGCATATGCTGCAACAATGTATTGCAGTTCATACATGGCAAAAGTTGACAAATCAATGGCACACGCTTTCCAAAAAATTTGAAAAGATCACCAACAAGACAATATTGATGTAATCAAGATGATAAGTAAACTTGGAAATGCTTTGCTAAACCTTCAACAAATGTCATCACAGCAAGCTGCACACATTGTTCTATCACTACCACTAAATTATAGCTCAAGAAAATGTGTATTCATAGATACATGATTTGACAATGACTGTACATTCATACTTAAATCTATGAAACAGATCAAGAATGAACCAGACGAATTTGAAAACATAATTTGCAAATCCATTATAGACTATTATATAAATTGGCCCAACTCTATTGCAAACATTTGCCTTGCACAATTCGTCTTTGAATATAACAAAAATGGTACACATATCGAACGTAAAAAAAAAACAAATATTATATGTTATATCAATTTCAACAAACATATAGATGTAGAAAACCACTGTCGAGAGCAATTAGTACTGTACGTGACATTTACGACACATGAGAATACTTTGAAAGATAATTTCAATTCATGGGTAAGTGCATATGTACATCATGAAAGAACAATACAAATGAATCATTTAAAGTTTACATACAACAATACTTCTGCTTGGGGTGACATTGACGAAGCTGTAAATGATATAAACTTACAAAATCAAAACATACAGGACGAGACCTCCTCATTTACAAATTCTAAAGACAAGGAACTATACGACATACAATCAAACATGAACAATATAGGAGACCAAAAGATTTTAAGCAAATTAGTAACGTCCTTTGAAATCAGACAACACCCACAAATAATGGATAATAACAAGTACTTCAAATTAAGGAAAATGCTTAATAAAGAACAACAAAAAATTGTGAAGGACATTGTGATTAAAAAATTAAAAAATATGAGAACCCCATTGCACTTGTTTCTAACAGGAGGAGTAGGAACTGGAAAGACTTTCACTGCGAACGCAATATACGAAGCACTAGTACGTATTTATAACACCTCTATCGAAAATGATCCAGACAAACCAAAGGGTCTTAAAACGACATTCATTGGAAAAGCAACATATAACATAGGTGGAATCACATTACATTTAGCCTTTCACATTCCATTTAACAAATCCGAATTTCTTACACTCAATACTGAAACACTAGACAAAATGTCAAAGCATTACAAACAACTCCATGTACTTCTTATAGATGAAATATCACTTGTGGGCTCTACATTCTTACGGTGCATTGACAAAAGGTTACGTGACATAATGCAAATGCCCACTGCACATTTTGGGAACCTTGACATGATCTTTGTTGGAGATCTATATCAAGCACAACCTGTACTTGACTCTGATGTCTTTGAAAATAAACCAACTCAAAAAGAATTGATGCCCTACAAGTTTTGGAAAGAGAAAATAAGGTGTTATTCACTGAATTGTACAATGAGACAAAAAGATGACATTTTTATATCAATCCTTAATAGAATTCGCATTGGGTTACAAACAAACAATGATTTGCATTATCTCAATCAACATTGCTCACACCCACCACCCATTGACCCAACATTTCCTTTCCTATTTTATAGGAAAAAGGATGTTGATGAACACAACAATAAAATGCTATCTATCATTTCAGACAATGCCATTGTCATAGATGCAATCGATGAATATGAAGAAAATAATTTTACAATAAGATTGTACAATCATACGACTATGTTGCCCACATAGATAAAATTGAAACGAAACATTCTTGTCAAAATCTATGCGGGCAACTATAACACAAAAGATGGTCTAGTCAATGGAACAGATGGAATATTTAAAGAATACACAAAATACAATGACATTGACATTGTATGGGTCAAAATAAACAACCCTACAGTAGGACAACAAGAAAGGAAAAAACTAGCTGAATGCTACACAAATGACATTGATAAACAATGGGTACCTATACTTCGCATTGCTAGACCCATTTAAAAAATATCAATGAACAACAAAATAACCATTAGAAAACAATTTCCTATACAAGTAGCATGTGCAAGAACCATACATCGGTCACAAGGACTAACAATGGAAGGTCTAGCATTTGATCCCCACAGCCGTTCAACAACATGGCCTTGCATATACCGCACTTTCACATACCAAATCAATGCAATCATTATTCTTGCTCAAACCTCTAACTACAAACAATTTCAAAATAAAGAAAAAAGTACATCTTGAAATGTCATGCCTTCAAACCAATGCAACATGGCAATTTGAAAACATTAATGTATGTTCCCACAACATGCCACAACTTTTGCTCTGCACATTAAACACTCGTAGTTTACAAGCACACACAAATGACATTCTAAATGACTATGACATAATGTCTTCTGACATCATTTGTCTACAGGAGGTTCATAACCATCCTCATCAAAGTAACACTTTACTAAACCTTTACAATTGTGTTGCTATACATAACATACATGGCATTATGACTTTAACTAAGAAACATCTACAAATCTAAAAAACAAAAGAACATAGATCAACAAATGTAGAAGCAATGAAAATAACAACACAATTCCTGAACAATGATCTCAATGTTTGTAATGTTTATGCAAGACCAAATGCTCCTATACTTGAAATTTTAACAATCATGAACAAAGTACTATCCCGCATCCCCCCCCAAAAAATACTATACATTGTGGGAGATTTCAATATTGACATGGCCATACAAAGCAAACGCCAAAAATTGCTTGCGAATTATATGAAAAAACACAATATACATTTCTTGTTAGACCATTCACACACAATAAACAAACCATTAATTGATCACATCTGGTCAAATTCACACAAAAATATATGCTCCATTTATAAAACAGAGGCATATTGGACTGATCACCTTGCTACTTTTATGAACATGCATATCACTGATTCAACAAACTAAAATTCATAATACTAATAAAAATAACAAATAGAATCACAAATACGCATTGTTCGAATATAATAGAATTGCAATTTCCACAACACATAAAATTTTGCATCTACAATTCACAAACAATTTATCCAAAAATGCAAACAAAACACGACAATTATAAAATTTATTCCAATATTACATATCTTTTTTTCCAGGAGAACAATGGAGCCAACAAAGAGATTAGGAAAACAAACACAAATCAATCAAGAACAGATCACAAAAAGGTATTGAACTTATCTTATCTCAAATTAATTAAGATTATGTAAAGTTAGCAAAATTAATGCACTAGTCTTACGATTCTTGTAGATCAAAAGTCAAAGGACAAAATGCCATATCTATTGAAGACTTGAATGCAAGGAAAGCAGGTAACATCTTCCAAGGGGATGTGCTCATTGTCTACAAAGCCACACTTGACAAAGTGAACAAAGCAAGGCCTGTCCTCCGTGCAAATCTAACAGATTTAAAAGCTGAAATGACAATTACAGTTAATGTTAATGGTGACCTCGTAGAAAAATATGAGGAAAAAATAGTGGCAAATTCTGCAATTTGCATTTCAGGATTTGATATTGCCCCAAAGACAGACTACAATCGTGGTGACAGTGACTGCATATTAATCCTCAAAGATTCTACCACAATTGAAACAATGCCACGCATGTGTCAAGAATACAATTTCATACCAAGCACCACAATAAAACAACTACGCTTCAGTACAAATGAGTACCCCATTGGAACAATTGGAGCTTTGGTAACAAGGACAGGCAAACAAGGTTCACAATACACACTTGACATTAAAGATGGTGACAATGAAACAGACAAAGTACAGGTAAAAATTTCATAATTATTTCCAAATAACCTATTCCAAACTTCTGTTCAGTATAGGAAAATACTTTGCATACAAAAAAAATTCACACAAAATAACTAACCATGTTACTCTTCAATAGTTGTACCTGCACCAAAGTTTTGGCCAGCAATGCCTCGCAATAGAAGACCAGCTACAAAGGAATGAAATCCCTGCAATGCTCTTCAAAAATGTTGTAAAAAAAGTGAACCAAAGAATAACATTCCACACAAGCCTTTCAACATTCATATGCAAGCTCAATGACAAAAGAACATCAATTGGAAAGTCTCAATGGCTTACTTAATACAATGTATGAGGTAACTATTTTCACAACATGCATCTCTTCATTTTACAAATGCACTGTTTGCACACCACATTAACATTTACCCCTCTCTTACAGGTTGATGGTATCCTTAAAGTGGCAAATCCATTCTCAGTTCCATTCTATGCATTTTGCCCACAATGCAGTTATAAATTTGAAAACTATGGCATGCTTGAAGACAACACTGCTCACTACACCAGGTGTCACCAAAAAGTCACCTATGTATACTCACTTCACCTCAACACAATACTTACAACCGAAAATAAACAAACTATACAATGTTCTCTTGATAAGTCCACAATTGAACAATTGTTGCCAGCTCTTCAAAATACTACATATGAAGATTACAAAGAAGACAAATCAAGAGTTATCTTCATTCTACATGATTTTACAACTAAGGGCCGCTTCACTCTCAACCAAAACAATCTCATTACTCATGCCTTTGTTCTTCAGGAGTGATTTCTACAAAAAGGTAAGCATGATACATTACATTAACCTTTATACATTTCAAACATTTTTATTAACTCTACACTATAACAAATACTAATTTACAAACAATAAAACCAATTTGTGTTTTGCAGGAAGGACACAATCTCTAAGGCAGAAATCAGGGATACTTTTCATATGGAACAACTTCATTGAAATAGACTACTACTACTTAACAAATAAAAGCAAATTAGATACAAATTTGCTTTCTCTGTTAAAACTTTATATTTATCTTGCACTCTACAAACTGTTGCTTACTGCACTATAAGACTCAACAACTTTTTTAAAATGTTGCTAATGCTGACAAGACAAATTTATTATATTATGCACTATCCAATAAGACAAAATTTATTATACTCAGTTGTCCTTTTGGAAGACTAGATCTACTGATATGTGATTTAGGAAAAAATTTATGTGCTCTATAAGAGTATATTTAATTGTTTGAAGAATTATTTTTATAGGCATTTCTTTTTATGACTTAGTACAGGTCCTATCAAAAGATGTTTGCATATTTGGAACACTGTTTCTGTGACCAGTAAATGTAATGTTGGAAATGTTTTTTATTTGCATCTATCATATTTGTAAATGTAACAAGTTTCTAATTTCTATCATATTTATGTCTCATTTTTCAGAATTATGCTTTCAAACTTAGTTACATGTTTTTTTGCATGCTCATTTTTTCATATGTTATTTGTTTACTTAGAGATGAATTTTGCATTCAATTCTATTATACTCTCTTTTATATTCAGTTCTCATAATTGCCAATCGTTCCAAAGCACAAAAGTTAAAACAGGCAGCGACTATGTTGGCAATACTCATCGAATTTCAATTTACCATGGCAATGCCATTTCCTTCAAAATGTCAAATGCACTTCCAACAATCTTTATACTAATCATAAACAACTCGGCAGGAACTTGACACTTTGCGTCTCTTGTTCAATTACCAAACTACCTAACATTATTGTTTTTTTATCTGTAAATGTTACAATTTTATTAATAAAAGCCAAAATACATCTCCAGCATATCAAAATCCAAGTACGAGACATCCTTGCAACGAATTCCCCAAAAATTGACAAGTTCCCCCTTCGACTGAGAACAAACAAAATGCGTACCACCCTCCAGTATCTACGAGTAACTATAATGTCTTTACAAAGTTTACATTATAACTACAAAACAAACGATCGAGAGTGCAAATAACATAGGCAATTCTCAATTTGCAATTATGATTTCCTTTCCTTTCCTTCCATCATCCCAGTCGCCATTATACGGTTCCTCAGGGTTGTCCAGATCATCATTGTCTTCTGGTGGAAAGCCAATCCACAGGGTATGCCTTGGCTGCCTCTCCTTCGATCCCCTCGGCCATCCTCGCTTCCATTTGGAGGAAGAAGTTATGCCTGCGACTGGAGATATCTTATCATGAGGACCCCATTTCTCTAGTTCTCGTCTAATTTCCCGCCTTTCCCATGCCTTCAAATACTCCTTTATCCCATGCATTCCCACTTGAGCCGATGCACACTGAACCTCCTTATTGCAATTCACGCTCTATAGCGGATAAGGGCGCAGTGGAGGATGAAATTCACTCACATGGAGCCAAGCTCCATCCGGGCAGATGAAGCCTTTCCCATCTCATGTCATTTTCATAACTTTCAAAGCCAACATGCCATTTGTCCTTGACACAGCTAGTCACAATCCAACAATTTTTTTTTGTGTTCTCCAGTTCAAAACACCAGGCCGCGAACATTGATGCTATGTGTGCATTAGTGCGATACTTAAACTGTGTTCGCAAGTATTCGTCTCCCAGGACTATCTTAAATTGAGTGAGGAATTCCTTTTCCTCAAACTTGAAAACATTTGACAACCTTTGATTAAAAATTTGGCCCCAAAAGGCCACCATCGGTCTGGAGGCTTACAGAGAAAAATTGGGTTCCATGGTGTTTGAAAACTGAAATGCTTCAATTCAATCTTAGACGAGACAACCTTTAGCTTCTAGTCTCAAAATACACCACTCCTTCTACCTCGACTCACCTTATGCTTTAGCTTGTGGTGCAAGCTGTGACAATCCTTCATAAACAATGGCTCGCCTAGCATGTCATTAATGAGCATCACCTTACGAAAATGACAATATGCGAAGTTTATGACCCATCCATTAATTTGCACGCACAAGGTACAATGCGAAAGGAAATTTTCCGCCACCTTACCCATGCATCATAGGACGCGTCTATTTTGGCTCCAAAAAGGCAGTACGGAGGGACTAACACACGTGTTAGTCGCGCGTTTTACACCGTCGATTTTGCATTTAACGGTCGCGATTGACTAACCTGTCACTAACACGCTGTACGAAAGGTCTGTTTTGGAGCTAGAATAGCCGTGGCCTGCATCATGCACACTCCTTTATGATCAAACCCGCGTGAGAGATATGGGAAAAGATTTCTTAGAAGTATGTGTCCAATGGGATATATCATCGTATGGGGTCTGACATGCAATTATAGTCAATGTTTGTCCCTTTTCACCTATACTCACCTCCCCAAAGTATCAGGCTGATACAAACACCAAGTTCAAAACAATTGAAAAGTAGGTTTATTCAAAATCACATTGCATGTGACCATTGGGCCAACAGATATCAATCTTGACTTCACCCACTTGTAATTCGAAGTACTAGTTGGCGCACAAGTCAACTTCCTTGTTTCCTTCTCTGAGCATATGGGAAACTTTGAAACTTTGAAAAGAAGATAGGAGGTACATCTAATGCCATGAATTTTTGTGTCCATCTTCCAATTTTGTGCTTTACCCCTGATAATGGTGTGGGTTATGATTTGAGAATCCCCTTCCAAATGAATTTTCTCCACACCAATCCTTCATGCCAATTGGACTGCCATCAAAGCTGCTTTTGTTTTAGCTTCATTGTTTGTTCCTGGAGGTAGACATTGTTTGCATCTAGCGATGATTGCATCATTATAGTCCTTAGCCACACAACCCGCACTAGAAGGGCCCATGTTTCCACGTGTTGTGCCATCAAAATTTATTTTGATCCACCCAGTGTCAGGAGGATTCCAAATAGAAATATTTTCTTGGGAATTTCTAGGATTAACCCTAAAAGACCCATTAACAAGTCTACCTCACATTATTTTACAACACCATTAATGAATAAAAATTGACAAGATTACTTGAGTGAAAGTTCAACAAACACTTTGGCTACTAGGTGTTGATGTCAAAGGCCTGAATTTAACCTATTCAACATCCAAAGTGAGTTATAAGAATACCAATCATATAAGGTTCAACTATTTACATGTAATATTTATAATTCTTTTCTAGTTGTATACATGTGGACTTAACACCATCATGTAATGGGGATGTAGAAGACCGTTGCAAGTAGGGTGAACACCCCGACCCTAAAGTTTTATTATAATTATTCTACTAATTTAGTTGATCTTACATTTTAAAATAAAATTTAATAAAGTGAATTAAATAAAATTGTTGAAATTTACTTGAGTACCAATGCCAAATTTTGCATTTAGTAAACATCTCTAATGATCAAATGATTTTCTATAGACATGTCTTGGCCATATGCATCTTAACTATCCTCAACATAAAAAACACATAGAGACCCACAAGCTTGACATAAGTGAGGTGAAGCTTGATTCCTAGAAGACTCACCCACATCACCCTGCACTAGAGGTCTAGTATGTTGTATAAGGGTCGAAGTCAAAGAGCTAATAGACTCTTAAGGTCTCCACCTCAACACCCTACTTCACAATAAAAGGGATAGTCACATGCTCAAACTTTGGTCTAGCTAGTGGTCTCAGTATTTGGTTTGGGTCACATTATGTCCCCCCTCTTTCTTTTATAGAACCCTCACCTCTACCCTAGAACTCTCGCATGTCAAAGTAATTATAGATATCATTGAGGGCAAACTTACAATAGAATTTCCTCAAAAACTATTATGGTACCTCATAGTCATTGTATGGAGGATGGTAAAAAACCATCCATCACCTAACCCAAACATTATTCTTTATCCCTTGGTGGTGTCAACAATTGACAACGAACCTTTTTCATGCACCATGTAAGGTTTCATTGGTTCATGGGTTGGTGAAGAGTGCACACAAGTCAGATTTCAATATTTTTTTACTTGCTTTATTGATAGTTAATATGTGTAAATTTGATTTTGTTGCTCCCACTTGTTAGGAAAACTTTTTTATTTTCCCACTCATCGGGACTACATGAGAGACAATGGATTGTAATGATTTGGTGAGGGTGGTTCTCTGGGAGTTTGTTGTTGTAAGATTATACAACCTTGCTATTGGCCCCTCAATTTCTCTTCTATTATTTTCTATTTATCCTAACATGTTTTGTTGTGTTATTGGAGTATGTCAAGGAAGTGAAGGAGGTATTTTTTTTCATTATTCTTTAAGAGGGTTTTGATGAGAAGGTCAATAAAGATTTTAAACATTTTGGGTTGCATTATCAACTCCTAAAAATTAAAAAGAAAATTATTTTTAAAACTAATTTAATCTACCTATTTAATTCAAATTTGACACTTAAAAACTAAAAGTACTTATTTCTTTGATCTCCCGCTGTATTGGCGACATATTGGTGTTGATTTGGCAAAGGGGAGATAAAAAAATTATTTGTGCAATAACATGAGCATGATAGGAACGATGCGGGGTTTGGAAGTTTGACAACACAATGAGGATGGAATATGAGTTTTTTCTTTTATGGTAAAAAATACCATCACACAAGTGTTATGGTCTCTAGGGGCCAAAAAGTGGGGTGGTCACTTTTTGAGCCCCATCTTGGTGCACATGCCCTAGAAGAGCTTCATTAGTAATAGGCATTTATGAGAAATTAGCAAAGTAATGGAAAATTATG
Organism: Cryptomeria japonica; assembly: GCF_030272615.1. Classification (NCBI taxonomy): domain Eukaryota; kingdom Viridiplantae; phylum Streptophyta; class Pinopsida; order Cupressales; family Cupressaceae; genus Cryptomeria; species Cryptomeria japonica. Next base: position 319,373,406 of record NC_081409.1, on the reverse strand, counting down.
ATTTATATTGTTGGATATCAAGGAAAACTACTTGATGTTGGATTTCAATGTGTTGAATGAAGAGTATATCAACCCCAAGATTGATGCTGCAAAGCAATAATTTAGGAGTGTTGAGAAGTATACAAGTTCTAATACCAAAGGTTTTGTAGACACAAGGTTTGAAATACTACAACATGAAAATATAAAACTTATATGCAAATATGAAAATTAAGTTTTCTTAATGTGGAATAACCATGATTAGATCCTTTTTATTAATCATGCCAAAAAATATCCTACATAACATGCTTATTGACATAACCTTATGTGAACTTATAACAGCTATAAAAAAGCATAACATCAACATAAGATAGCATCAAAGATGCACAAATAAAAAACATAAGAGCATCGTGGAGAAACCCTTGTAGGAAAAAACTCCACCAAGAAGAGAGGTCAAGTATGCATTATCAACAATAAACATGATTACAATACATTCACTTTCATTCTCTTCTTTACCTCAAAAATGGTAGAACATGAATACCTATGAAAAACCTCCCTATGCCTTCCACCTGTTCTTATTTTTGTAGAGTAACTCTACATTCAACTGTTCCATATAAATTCTACATCCAGAGAGTTGTTTATATAGAATAACAAGATCTATAAAACCACCAAAGATGGCATTCAAAGAAGGATCTTCATTACAAATGATCCCAACCCTTGGATTACCTCCACAAAAGTCAAATGGACGCCAATTTTGGCTCTAATACTTTTCCTCGAGCTTGGGCTCCCAAAGATGCAAGATAAACATTACATTAAATGTAATAAATGATGGAATACCATTAGATACATGTTGTCTATTTCAAGCCCTCACTTGAAGAAGCCCAAAGGGAACTCATTTGTCCACTTTCTATATCATTAATTATCACATTCTAGGTGTCAACATGTGGGGAAAACAATATTAAATTAAGTTTGTTCACAACCTAGCGGAACCCATCAGCTTTAATGAATAATTAACAAATAATAGTGAAAATAAATAATACAAAATATTTTCCCAATACATCGTAAGTGCCTTAGTACACTCTCAACTTGGATGTTGGAACTGTGTGTAAAATGAGTCCTAAATGTCTCCAAAGGTAATATTATTTTATAAGGTGTTTGATTCATGCTCAAGGAATAAGTCACATTTTCATTTTTACAAGAATGTTTCCATTAGGATGTCAATTTCCTCATCTTTGTAAAAGGGATGATGGAAAAGTCCTATCTTTTGATCAATTCCACATAGCATAAGTAGATCGAAATCTTTTAATAAAAAAATTTAAGTGATGAAGGAAATGGTCCTTTAGGTTTTTTGCTATGTTTTGATTACCTTATGAATTTCATTTGTCTGTACAATAGCGACCATAATAGTTTCAAAATATCATCTTTAGAAAAGAATGTGGAGGATTTAGTCTTCTTTGATATCTAATCTTAAGTTTTCACAATATTAATGACAACAACGTGAAAGGAACAATAATTGGAAGCTTTATGATGCATGGAAGGAGTCTTCAGGAGGCACATTTTTCATTAGACTCATCATTAAGCTCATGGAATCCATTAAATGCAAGGTTTGTTGTTTAATTGCTAAAAAACCTCTCATTATTGTACAAGAAGTTATGAAATACATGTGGATGATATAAACCATAGCACAAGTCAAATAAATATATTCATGAAAGTTCGTTGAGTCTGTGTGTTTCTCCATAAGTTTGTGTAATTGTAGCCCCTAAATGTTCCCTGCTTAAAGAGTAGCATCATATCTAGCTTGTTGGGTAGGTTATTCATCAACTACAAGAGGCCAGTGCTGCAAGCATTGGATAATACCACTGTATGCAACTTGAAAAGACCAATAGGAGACAATTATTTTGCAAAGAAGATATGCTTAATCTTGAATTTGAGTAAAAACCCTACATAAAAAAGGAACAATGACAACCTTTCTAAGAGAAGGCAGTTACATCCACAACATGGTTTAAGGACTATATGGGATATGAAGGTTATTCACATCATAGTATCAACAAAGAGCATGCATATGAGTATCCATTTTAGTATTCAAATACCAATGGAAGGTCAAAGGACAATCCCAAAGTCAATATTTTATAGATTTTTGAATAGTAGAGGGGATTGTCGTGATATAAATAAAGGCATGCTATGAAGAAGCAATACCAATATGGACAAGAATGTACTCTTTGTTAAGGAGAAAATGAAAACACACTTATGATTGAAGGTTAGATGTGAGAAGTATCGTAGTGAGACAATCATTCATGACAAGGTCAAATATATATAGTAGAGGTAGAGGTTTTGTTTAAATCCCTTACTAGCTTTTAGGAAAAGTATGCAATGTGGTAAAGAACCTATTAAAATAATTGTCATTGTCAACAAGAAATCACAGTCTCAAAAGCATTATAAGAAATTCATGTGATTAATGTTGATGTTGACAATCAAGAAAATAGTGGGCATATTTGAATGTCATTATCATGGAATTTAAATGAAAAAAGACAAGGCCACACTTCTCATTTGATAAGCTATTTACAACTCTCTTTAAGAAGATACTTGTCGTGTGAGATAGCATGACTTTCATAACAAGAGACTGTAGATGGTGTTCTACAAGACAATGTTGGTATCCAATTTTATTAAAAAATAATATACTCTATGCATAAAGGCCCATGAGAAAGTCAACATAGGAGGTATGAATACAGTGTGCATAGCAATTGTAATTAAAGCACATCTTGGTTGACTATTAAAAGTAGCTAGAGGGAGGTTTGTAGATAGCTAAAAATCTTAGAGACATAAGAGAAGGTAATATCGATAGTCCTTTCAAGGGTTTACTCATGATCATCGCATGTTATAATGTCAAATAAAGATGACAGTAAAATCTAATGTTCTTGAACTGCCAAGAGATGTCATGAATACTAGGATAATAACGAATAATATTCACACTACAAGGGATGTTCATGATAGTCATAAAGACTCTGGGCTTAAACTATGAAACTATATGTTAGTAAAAATTGATAGTCATAAGGACTATGACAATGTTAAGGGGTAAAGGTTGTCATAGTACAACCATTAAGGTAGATTATGGCAAAGGATGGTAGGAACAACAATAATATAAAGTCATGAAAAGGTCACAATCACATGAAGTAACCTTGAGAGGGTAGTCAAGAAAGTAAGAAACCATGAACATGTTAAGACAATGGTATTGAAGGGTCAACAATAGTGAGGTCTACCTTGAAAGAAATTGAAGAATGTGGCAATAATGAAGAGTTCATGCACAGTTAGCACAAAGACAAAAAATATTGGATGAATAAAGGATAGTCCTTTCTATAGCTGCAAATCATATGGGAAAGGTTTCATGAAATTATGATTATACAAGTAAATTCAAGGACAATAATCAAACTCCTAAAAGCTACCAATATATTTTGTAAACCTAAAATAATAATCAAGATGTTAATATTAGTCCAAGAGTGCAAACACAAAGCAAAAGGATAGAAAAACAAAAGATCCATACCACAATGAATAATGTTGTGGGGTATTAAAGGATCTCTTAGACACACAAACAAAGAAGTTCTTGTTCAATGCAAGAGTCTCAAACACATTTAAAATAGAAAACAATGAGAAAAAGCACCAAGTACATAGCTGTAAGAAAGACATTCCATAAGTAAGACATGAAAGACAATGGTAGCTGATAAAGAATAGTAGCCTAAATTTTTAGGGGGTGTATCAAGCCTAGAGACTAGTCTCAATAGGGTCTTGAGTCATATGATGTCTCCATTCATCCAAGGACAAGGAAAATTATGATGTAGCCAAAGTGCAGCATTGGACAATGTTGAAAAGGAAAAGTGACAGGGTATAGACTAAGAGCAACAAGATAACGAGATAAATTTCTTCACAAGAACATAAATGAAAGAGAATTATAGTCACCATAGAGGTAGTGCATGAGAGAATGCCAAATGATGGTGAAGTCTTGAGTTAGCTATCAAAATAGCAGGTATTCATAAAAGGAATAGTCATAGGGCAAATGGTGCAAGATAAATCAATCTTAGAAGGTAGAGTACACCAAGGATTCAAGGATTTTTTAGCCATTATAAGGTTATGTAACATAGATAAAGAATGAAGATAGTCTAGGCCCAATCAGTAAATACCATAGGTAAGTCATCAAGTTACAAATCGTTACATAGTTAAATAATAATGAGCCAACTCAAATCACAGAGGACAACATAGAAAAGCATCCAAGATTGAGATGAAAAGTGAGGATATATCATGATTGACATAAGGAAGAAGTATGATAGTGTTAGGAAATTCGAGTTAGTGCTCCATGTATGTGGGTAAATAATAATTGTGTGAGTAATTATTATCATGTAAATGTCAGTATTTAGTAATATTATTGTTATATTAATAATAATATATATTACAATTTGGAGTTGTTTTAACAACTCATATGATTTGAGTTGTGTATTGTCACATGAGTACCAATCACAATTAAATAGGAATTGTGAAATATATGTAAGATGTATTGATTGAAAAGTGGAATATATGATCATTGTGTGTATAATCTACTCCTCATTTCTCTCCAAAAAATCACTAATATGGTATCAAAGCCAAATCGTTTATGAGCAACAATCATGGCATGTGAGAGTTCAAGATGGTGCTGAGGAAAACAATAGCGTGTGTAGAGTCAAGCTTCTCCGCATATCGTTTATTGCTGCCATATCCTCATTCTCGTCCAAGATGGGCAATGACATTCCTTAGCAGTTTCCCTGATATTATTATTTAGAGGTCTGCGATATTGACATTGGTGACTAGATTTTTTGGTGGCTTATGTAGAGCTGAATGTAGCGCATTTGTTCTTGGCAGTACCTTGATCGAGAGTAGCGCATTTGTTCTTATGTAGAGTAGAAGAGAAAGAAGATGGACTCGATTATTGGATGAATCTAGCTTCTTCCTTCTTGAGCATTGATGCCAATGTGTGTAGAAGGCAGGAACTAAGTGCAAAGTGTATCCTAATGATCTTGTTCTACGCATATCAAGTCTACAATGCACTAGGTCACTGTGTGAGTGAATAAAGGTGGATATTTCCCTTGTTTTTCTTAGAATTTCTGAGTGTTGATGGTTCAAAGCAGTGCATATGACTTAGGAAGATACCATAGAAGGATTTGAAGATAAAAGACATGCTATTCTGACACCTAGAATCAAGTTATGATCTCACATACACAGATCGAATCACAAGGCACATTTCCAATTGGTTCTCTCAAGGATTTGAAGGAGATCGACATTAAGGTCTCATTCTTCTAGCTCACCATTATTGAGAATTGTTCATTGAAGGAATGACTTTGGACTTCTCTATGGTACGCACTTACTGCAACTTCTTTTCATTGATAATTTTTATTGAATCTCCTAAGTGTGGTTGCGGGTTTAACCATAATGCTTTTAAGATATAGTATTTATGTTAAGTTTTGTTGGAGTTATTATGTGTAAAGAATCCTAGATATTTTTGAGTCCAAGTAAGATACATCTATAAGTCAAAAGTTTAGTTGTATTTTTTTTTTTTTCAAAGTGTCAAAAATTATAAAATTGTTTCAGTTGTAATTAAAGTGCATTATCGGTGGTACTCGACACTCTTTGTAAAAAGTTCACATTATGGGGGGATATATTTTTTCCTCATAATTGACCGAATGAGCCTCAAAATTCAAACTTGTTAAGTAAGTAGAAAATCATTGGAGGATGGAGGCACCGAAGGTTGGAGGTCAACCAACGACCTCTCATCGATCATCAATGATGGGGCCACATGTTTGATATGGTGACACATGTATATTATGCATTGTGTTTTTTCTTTCAACTTTTTAGTATGGTGTGTGAATGCTGAAAAATGAGTGTATTGGAGAGCATATGACTGCAAAGGTCCTTTGGCTACGGTAATCCTCTGACTGTCATACTTTGTTGGAAGATGACCATTCAATGAATACGTTCATTGGCAATGGTGATCATGTGCAACAAGATCTAAACAATAGTATGTAACCTGATATGATTTGTGTTTTAAAGTGTTTTTGGTTGTGTGAATAAGTGGAAATTTCACATTGTTGGGGAGTGGGGGAGGGGGGGGATAATAACCAATGTTCCATTCCTATTTCGTGCCAAAATGACTAATGTCAAAGGCAACTTCCAATGGTAGTGGTAGTTGTCTATGTTGTTCGAGATCGAGTGGTAGCGATCGATACCAATGACTACAACATAAGTACATTGTGTTCTTATGGAATGCAATGTGAAACCTTTTCTCATATGATTTTTTCAAATTTGTGATTTGTATGTTGATTTCTATATAACTTCTTTGATGTACAAGCACAGTGGTGAACAAAAGCACCAAAGTAAGCTAGTTCATGGATCTTGAAAGGGTTTGTGGGAGGATCTAGAAAACCACACGAGGTGGACAATTGATGCATTATTATTCACACCAAGGTTTGTGGTAAGCCTATTTAAAACCATTGAAAGAGAGAGAGACTTTCTTTTGTATCAAGGTCATGAGCCACGAGAATGGGCATGCCACAAGGGAGAACACACTGTAGAGGAATGTGTGAATGTTTTTCTACCATGTTTGCACTAAGGGGAAGAATGTTAGGAAATATGAGTTAGTGCTCCATGTATGTGGGTAAATAAAAAAATGTGAATAATTATTATCATGTAAATGTTAGTATTTAGTAATATTTTGTTATATTAACAATAATATATATTACGGTTTGGAGTTGTTTTAACAACTCATATGATTTGAGTTGTGTATTGTTACGTGAGTAACAATCAAAACTAAATAGGGATTTGTGGAGATAATATCTCCTTGAATATAGGAGTAGACTCTCCTATATATATGTAGGATGTATTGATTGAAAAGTGGAATGTATGATCATTGTGTGTATAATCTACTCCTAATTTCTCTCCAAAAATCACTAATAGATAGTTGGATAGGGATATAGTCTTTCCCATTGTTTAGCAATCCAAAGCACAACCAAGAGTTGGAAAGTTGCTCATACACAAAAACCACAAATATAGAAGGTAGTTTTGGGCTTGTAGGTGTCATTTTGGCATGTGAAAGTGTTCTTGGTGGTTGGGTACACATGTAAGAGGTAGTTTGAGATCATTATGGTTCAATTTCAAGTAGATTTGGGGGTCTTTATGACTCAAAATCAATTGTATCTGACCCAAAGAAGTTGAGTGAAGTGAGAACATCATGGAGAGTAGATTTAGGGGGAAGTTGACGAGGTCGATTGTAGCAGGTAGAGGGGATCTAGGAAAATGTTTGTGTGTTGTCCAAGTGGTGGAGGAAATTTAGTAGTAGTTGAAGACTTTTTACAACCAATACTAGGTATATAGGGGCAAATTTAAAGCCCTTATCCATAGACAAGCCAAAGAGGGAGTCTTTTGTTCACTTTCCCACCTTTTTAGAGCTGAATCGAAGGCTAAAAATTTGCAACAAAGAACTTGGGCAACCAAGAAGATGATTAAGAAACTAAAAACCTCTTCTTTTATGCATTTAATATCCTATGATGATGTAAATGTTGTTGTTCATCTATAAAGCACAATTCTTTTTATTTCTTTTAGTTAGTTCTTGCTTTCATTTGTAAAATATTGTAGCTTCAAGCTCTTTCAAGCAATAATATTAGTCTTGTAACTCATTCTCTGTCACTTAGTAATTGTCTTTATATTGCAAGTTTTCATATTTCAAAGCAAAAGCATATAAATCACAGATTTATGCTACTGCATGACTCCTTTGTGCAATAAAAGTTCATATTTTTCCTTCCATGTGGTTGTCTATGTTGTGTTTATGTGATTGATAGTCATACTTTTTCTGTGTTTTAATTTTCAAACCTCTAAAATATGATCAAGAAAAAATGCATAAGCAGTTTTAAAACAATCACAAGTAGGTTAAATAAATTGTGGTTAAGTTCATAACCTGTCCCATTGTGAGAATTCATTTTTTCCTTTGAAAACAACATTGTTGGGTATCCCCTTTTTATGAAATTTTGATGTGATTAATGTTGAAATCATAGCTTGTGCATACAAACAAGTTTTCTTTGAGTCATTGTGAGTTTGAACAATAGGAATAAGTCAAAGTACATTAATTAGGTGCATCACTAACAATGTAGTTTAGATTTCATTTTTAATCATGCATTCCCTTTTTCACTCAAATCAATAGTTTTAGATTGAGTTTTATGTGAAGTACAAAGGGATTCAACCCTTCAAACTGGAGATTTGATCTCACATAAGGTAACCATACCTTGAGATCATACCTATGTTTCAATGGATTGTTGAACTCTATGTTCAACAAGGTGTAAATCTTATTGAAATATTTTTTTGGCACACCCGATGGGATTGAGAACTAAATTTTTGTTCATTTTCAAACCTTGTGTTATTGTTGTTTTGTGTGTACAACAATAGTTTTTGCCTTCTGAGGTAATAAACTTACATACCTAATGACTATGAGCTTTGACAAGTTAAAAAATAGTGCAAAACAACATATAAGAAGAGTAAAAATAAGAGGAAGCTCAATCCCTTTTGAATATTTACAGACCTCTCCACCTAGGAGAAAGGGTAAGACTACTCAAAATTTAGTTGTTCCATCTCAAAATATAGTTGTTTATTCAACAAGAATCCACTTCACCCCTCCTTTTGTAAGATTCACCCTAGCTATTTCAAGAAGTCAAATACCACCAATTCGAATGAACTCTCTTAGAAACCAAGCTTTTGTGCCTTTTAGTGGTGGAAGCCCATTATATTTGACACACCATGATGATATCCCAATGGATTCTCTAGAAAATATTTCATTATTTAATGGGAAAGACCAAACCACCCCAATTGAACACATAAAGGACATAGCCAATATTTGCGTTGTTCACCACATAATGGAGGATAATGTTGTAATCAGGTTGCTTGCAACATCATTTAAGGGGAAAAATTTACAATTATTTAGAGGCCTACTAATCAATATCATAACAACATGGGACCAACTATGTAGATTTTTGGAGGACAAATTAGATTATATGTCATTGGTAAAGTAGCTAAATACAATAAAGAGTGCTCCTCATGAGCTCATGCAATATCTCAATTTCCGTTTTCAAAAAACACAGGAGAGAATTCCATAAAAAGTAAGGCCTTCAGCTGACCATGATTTTGTTTACTATTTAAGAGCTTTAAATAGTGATTTTTTAGTAATGATTCAATCCATGGGTGGTGTAATGGGTGGAAAATTAGTGTTTTCACCATTTGCGTGAAAACCACTAATTTGCCATTACATTCAAAAGAGGGATGAATCCAATAGATTTAGTCACAAATCAATAATGATGAGTATAGACACCTAAAAATGTCTCACTAATCATTGCTAATTATTTGTCTTATTAATTGAATAATTCTTCAATTATTTAATTAAGCTAATTAATTCTTCTCAATCGACCTAATCATCATTATTCATTTTTCTTACTAATTATCCAATTTCTATCGTTTCTCCATCAGTTCATCATTTAACCATTTCTCAAATATTAATTATTTAATCAATTAGGATTAATTCCCTTAATTAAATGATCTTTATTATTTGATTAATCCTATTTATAACGATTAAATAATTTCATTTAAAGTATTTATTTAATTAATTCATTCTTCCAATTCTCCAAATTTGAATTTCAACTAATTTCATCTAATTCTAATTTCCCAAATTTGAATTTAACTAAATTTGAATTTCATCACATTTCAAAAAATTTCATGTGCATTTCAACATTCGAAAGTCCAAATTCAAATCCAAATTGAAAATGAAAATCAAGTTCAATTTCAAAACCCTACAACACATGTTGAAAATCATGACTGATTGATCAAATTAGTTAACTAATTAGTTAATTTAGTTAGCTCTTCAATCTCCCCTTTTCACTCCAAATCACCTTTTCTGACTAATCAATCCAACCAGTCTTCTAATCAATCAATTTAGTCATCTCCCCAATCTATCCAGTCATCTGACTAATCTATTCATTTCACTATTCAATCTATCTAGTTGACTATTCAATCTATTGAGTTAAAAAATCAATCAATATGAGTTCGCTAATCAATCTAAATCAGTTGACTACCAATCAATGCTCCAGTTCAATTGCTCACCCAATCTATTTCAAAAATCTATAAATTCAACCTCATTTCACATCAATTTTCCTAGAATGAGAGAATGAGAGAATGAGAGAATCATAGTATTCAAAATATTTGTGGTAATCATATGTAGGAATCCTAGTGCAATACCTGAGAGCCACCTACCACATGAATTGGATAAGAGTAATGAAAGCATTTTTAGATCAATTAAGGGAGTTTTATGTTATTTCTTGTGTATTTAATTGATTTGATATCATTTCTATTGTCATTTAGGAGTAATTTAATTAGATTAGAGTTGGTGATTCGCTTTGATAATATGATTATATTATTTATGCTTAATTTACCCTTGAAAACAATGAGGACTAAAATACTAATTGGATTAAAGGGAATGATGTTGGTTTACCCTCCTTTGTGAGTTGAAAAGCTGAAATTAGGTTAAAGTACTGAAAATGAAGGTAAAAAATGCTGAAACAGTGAGATACAGTCATTAAATTGAGGCACGCACCTGGATTTGAGCAGTACATGCAGATTCAGACTAGATCCTCGAAAAAGCTCAAAAATATTGTGATCCGAGTGCTTGTCGCTCTGGTTCTCCTAACTTTTTGCATGCCAAAGGGGGTTGATTCATCTCTGTAAATAATGCCTATTATGAATATCGTGCTTCGTACCTCTTTCCTAAACATAGAAAGAAAGGGGAATAGGGGCTTGCCTAAGTCAAACCTTGGTTTTGGAATGAACCATGAAATAGAGATAAAAGATAATTGAATTGTTGTAAATGAAGATTCTCCTTTTGAGGGAGATGTTGAATAATGACCGAAAACCAAATGATATACCTCTATGTGAAGTTTTGTTTGTCCCCACATGAGATTAGGGTTTCATGAAGTCTTTGATAAAATAGGATGTAAATTTCCACTTCAATGCTCGAATCTTGATTTTGTTACTGCTCCAAGGCTTGAAGGAGGACTAATTACTTCTTCAATTGTTTGAATGCTTGATCTCACATGTGTATAATTATTGTTGGATTGATGTGATGTTATTATCTTAATGGGAGGGGAAAAACCTGTAGACACCTAAAAATGTCTCATTTATCATGTGCTAATTATTCGTCTAATTAGTTAAATAATTTTTTAATTATTTAATTAATTTAATTAATCTTATTCTTCTAATTTCATATTTCCTCACCATCTTACTAATTATTTCAATTTCAATTCTATCATCATTTATTCATTTAAACCATTTTCTAATGTTAATTAAATATTTATTATTTAATTAATTATGATTTTTAATCCTCAATTGAAATAATCTTTATTATTTAAATAAATTCATTTTCAATTTCTATCTCTAATCAATTAATCATTTAACCCTTTTCTAAATATTAATTAAATATTTATTATTTAATTAATTATGATTTTAATCCTTTAATTTAAATAATATTTATTATTTAATTAAATTCAATTTCTAAATAATTAAATAATTTCTTTAAATTATTTAATTAACTAATTATTTCCTTTAATTCTAATTCCAAATCCTCAAATTCTAATTTCATTTAATTACATTAATTCTTCTAATTCAAATTCAAATTCAAATTCAAATTCAAATTTAATTTCTTCTAATTTCTTCTAATTTCTAATACATGTGCATGATTTCAAAAATCAAATTGAAAATCAAAGTCAAGTTCTAAATATATTCAAATAACAAATTGAATTAAAATAAATTAAATATTTGAATTAAATCTCATGCAAAGATTAAATTGAAAATCAAAGTCAAAGTGCAAGCACATGCTAAATTAATTAATTCAATTAATTATCTTTCCAATCTCTATTTCTATCTTCCACTTTTCTTTTTTCTAAAAAGCTCTCAATCAACTTTCAATCAGTTAACTATTCAATCTATTTTAAATGATTATTTCAATTAATTGATTGATTACATCACTTCTTTAATTCTCTCCAATCATTCTTTTTCTATCTTCTAGTTAGTTTTTTCTAAATAAAGCTTTCTTCATCATCAATTAATTATCCTCCAATCATTCTTTTTCATCTTTCAATCATCTTTTTTCTCAATTAGTTAACTCAATTTATCTATTCAATCAATTCTGCTCCACCTCCATATCAGCAATTCAACTATCAATCAACATGTGAGCTCACTTGAGGTCCACCTCTTAATCAATCTATTCGACCTCTCAATCAATTCTCTCCAATAATCTATAAATTGAGCATTCAATCTCCATTTTAAATAATCACGAACTTCGAATCTTTGTGTCAATTGTGGGTTGCAAACATGATATCTGAGAGCCACCATACCACAAAGAAGAGAAGAGCAATGGAAGCAATATGCAATCATGGGATAGGGAGTTTTTATTGATATATTTTATGCTCCTATTGTTTGATTGTGTTATTTCATTGAGTTTGTTTTATAATTCTTTGATTAGATAGGGATTGGTGATTTCCCTTCTGTTTCTAGTTAATTGATGATGAATTTTATATACGACATTTTGGTGAACCTGATGTGAAACAACAACACTCTGATTTGGAATTTTGTGTATGCCTGCAGGTACAGGTATTGGATCTTGCAAACTAAACCTATCTTTTAAATTCATATTCTAAGAGGTTTTCTGATCTTAACTGATGTTTTATTAAAAAAAATCAAGACTAACATTGTGCAGATCAGGTTCCAGGCAAGATTGCAGGTTGTTCAAAGATTTTATCATATCTTCCAAATTATTGCGAATATTTTATTAATTTTTTTTATTGTAGGTTAATGATCATCTCACGGATCTATAATAAAAAAATCAGCTTTATATCATCAATTTTGAGTGAGATATGATAGCTTCAATTATTTTCATAAATATTTGATTTTTTGCTCAAATAAACTAATTTCAGTGAGATTTGCTTACAACAAGTTAAGGATTATGAGACACGTCTACAGTAAAAAATATGGATTTGTACAATCTGTTTTGATCGAGATATGATCATTTTAATTTTTTTAATAAATTTTGAATTTTGGGCACAAATTAGAATTTTTTTCTAAAATTCTTACATTTTTGGAAATCTCTTGAAATTTCACAGTGGGTATCTTCTTTACACTTTTTATTTTGATGTCAAGTAATTAACGTAAAATTAGATCTTTAAAAATTCATGTTTTTCCATAAATTTGCTCTCCAGAGTGCAAATTAATGTCTTTTTCTAAAATTATTACATTTTTGGAAAGCTCTCAGAATTCCATCAGGGGTATCTTCTTTGAAATTTTATTTTGGGGTTAAAAATCCAAAATTCAAAAAAAAAAATTCCAATTTTTTTTTTTTTAATGTTATTTTGATTTCTCTTACTAATTGTTTGTTTGCAGCATGTGGCGAAATTACAGAAAAGGCTTGATCATTCCAGATTATTTTGGACACCACTAACAATTTGATTGTAGGATCCTTTAGGGTTAAATCACTTTTGAATTTTGGGTTTAGAATGGACATGCATGCTTTCACACTTCAATTTAGTGCTTAAAACAAATGTGGTTAAAATTGACATGCATGCTTTCACACTTCAATTTGATGCTTAAAATAAATCTGGTTAAAATTGACATGCATGCTTTCATACTTTAGCTTGGGGCTTAAAACAAATCTGGTTAAAATTGACATGCATGCTTTCACACTTCAGTTTGGTGCTTAAAATAAATCTAGTTAAAATGGACATGCATGCTTTCACACTTCAATTTGGGGCTTAAAATAAATCTGGTTAAAATTGGCATGCATGCTTTCACACTTCAGTTTGGTGTTCTAAAATTGACATGCGCGTGCGTATCTCACACCTAAGTTTGGGTTTCTAAAATGAACGTGAATCGGGCTTATCAATAGAATAACTCACACTTTGCTCTTTTAAAGGGAAAAAACTTTTTATCATATTTGGGGTGGACCTACTGTTGTGTCAACTACCTTTCTACCTGCCTTTGGGGCCTTGGGAGAAAGGGGGAAGGTGATAACAACACCCATTTTTTTATTTTAGTAGTGAGGGGTATCTTTGACTGGGGATTTGATCACCCCACAAAGGTACTTCGAATTGAGATGCATTGGGGATATCATCTCTCCCAATGTACTCTCGAGTGGGTTTTTTGAGCCACTATATAAATATACTAGTCAAACGGCTAAAGTGTTGAGTCAATTCAACATCTGTGGGGGCCTTCCCTACATTGATAAGCTTAACTAAAGTTTTAAGTGGCTTTCTCTGAGAATCCGTCGTTGGATCGAGATCCCTCAAAACTTACAATAAGAACCAACTTAGTAGCCCAAATCCCACATTCAGTGATTCCAGGAGTGCAGATCGTACCCCATAGATATCCTTAATGTACCTTACATTATGAAACACAAATCCCTCAGTGATAAGATCTTCAGATCTTCGAGGTAAAAGAGACTGGCATTCCAGAGAAGTGTGTGCTGTTGAGTGGAGCCAGTGCTGCCAGACTCTCTATTTGTTCATCTTGTTTTGATATTTTGCTCTGAGGGCCTCATTGAATGGTTTCCACTTTCCAGCCTAAGATTGTCTTCTGTGCTTTTATGTGTATCGTTGTACCAAACCAGTATTGAGTCAGCATTTGGGCTATTTTAGGCCCTACCTTGCGTATCTCTGAATTCTCAAAGTTTGTCAGAACATGTAGGTTAGTCAGCTATACCTATCTTCAAACAATGTTCTCATATTTGAAAAGCAACAGACTTTTCCTACAAATAGAGTTACTTGAAATTGAGTCTATCTTGAAACATCAGACAGTCCAACAAAGTCAAAAATTTTGCATACTTGTGACTATAGGTTTTCTTAGATTCCTTCGGGTTTGCATTGTCCTCATTATCACCCTCATTTATGTCCTTAGGCTTTGCATTAATATTTTCATAGTCCTCATTATTACCCTCATTATAGTCCTCATTCGCATCCTTGGAATTTGCATAAGTTCTTGCATAGTCCTCATTATAGTCCCCATTTATGTCCTTACTTGCATAGTCCTCATTATCATCCTCATATACATCCTTAGAATAAGTCCTTGCATAGTCCTCATTATCGTCCCCATTATCTTCCTCATTATAGTCCTCATATACATCATCACGATCTTCACATAACTCCTTGCATAGTCATCATGATCCTTGCATATAATCCTCATACAACCATCATAATCTTTCCATATAGTCCTTGCATAGTCATCATAATCTTCACATAACTCCTTGCATAGTCATCATAATCTTTGCATAGAGTCCTTGTGCAATTGTCATAATCCTCGCATAAGTCCTTGCATAGTTGTCATATTCTTTGCATAAGTCCTTGCATAGTCGTCATAATCCCTATTTTAGTCCTTGCATAGTCTTCATCCTCATAAGACATAGGGTCAAATCATTATCTCTATTTTGCATTATCTTCAAAATTAGGGCGTTCCCTAGTCCAAGTCCATAGGTTGCATTGTCATTCTTTAGGATTTCATCTTGTCATTCTTTAATCCAATTTGTCAAAAAATTCCAAAAACATAGGTTGCATTTGTCATCCTCAGTTACATTTGCCCATTTTCAAAATTTTCAAAATCCAAAAAAAAGAGGGTTGCACTTTCATCTCTTAATTGCATCGCATTCCATCCATAAATTTCAAAAATCCAAAAAAATGGCATATATTGCAATGGTTGAAACACGCTCTCAAACTTTTAGGAGACAAAATTACCCTTATCAAAGGTTCAACTTTCATGGGACCATGCCATTGCACCCAAACAATCAATCATGTCAATCCAACATATACACGTCCCAAAATGTGTATCAAACTTATCAAGAACAAACAAGTGTCATACCTATTTCTCCATCACTTGAAGAGAAACTAGCTCAATAAATAGAGATCTTGGAGAAAAACATTTAAAAAGGTGAAGAGAGTAGATCCCAGATGTTCAAACTATTTCAAAAATTTGGAGATCCCATTACAAACATAGCCAGTTGATGTGTGAGCTCTTATTATGAAATCAAACATACCAGCTATTCTCACACAAATAAACATGAGAAACCAATATCAACAAGAAACACATCCAACAATGCAAGTCCAACAACCAATACAACAAACAACACAACTCTCAGCACCACAAATTGTGCAAACAAGTCAACCACTACCAAAGTCACACACAATCACATAGTCAATTTTACCTTCGGTCACACCACATGTCTGTGAATATCCTCCTATATCTTCAAATACACCACCAAGGGTGTCCCAAATTAATTCAAGTGTATTTACAAACATGTCACCCTTTGGACATCAATCGAACATGGTCAATGTGTCACCTATCATGCAACAAGGTCATCTGCCCATGTCTAGCAATGACTCTTCCCATCAAGACTTTGCACCTCAAGTAACCTCCATATCTTCCACTATTTCCTCATACCCTAAAGTCACACAAGAGAAGTCCACACCATCTTTATCCAATAATGCAACCTCCCAAGGGCTATCCATAATACAAATCCAATTTAATCCAAGTCATGATGCTAGTCCTTTCCATGCTTCAGAAATTCAAAATCCAATGCCATCATATATTCTATTTCCAAGAGAACCCACTTCAAAGAGTCTCATTCAAAATCCTTTCTCATCAGGCCAATATGTTGAAATCTTCCAAGAATCTCCCATGCATATCCAAACTCCTTCCCCGTGTCAAGAGGATGATCCAAAATCAGAAGAAATGAGTCCTGAAACAAATAAAGATCAAGAACAACCACTTCCATCCTACCCAATTTCTGATCAAGTTCCCACCGATCAAGAATCTTATGATGGTCCCCTTGCTCTTTTCTATTCCATTCATAATGATACCCTTTTATCTCAAGAACAAAGTGTCCTTTGAAGTCCCATCCAACATCCACGTCCTAAGAAAGATCAGGACATCCCTTCCATCCTTCCTAATAATCCCTTTCCAAGTCAATATCAAAGTATTCCTTCACCTTCATGTCTTAAGCAAGATCCTATTATTTCTCTAGATCTTGATCAAGATCCCTCCATCCCTTCATCTCCATGCCATAATCCTCCATGTTCCTCACAAGATTCCCTCTCAAATGAACTTACCATTTCTCCTAGTCACCCTCATGATCCCAATCCCTCTACATAAGTTGTTCATGAACCCCTTATCAATGAAGTCACCAATCTTGATCATACTGCAGAGAATAATTTATCAATGATTGTATGTGTTCCATTTTCACATGCCGATGTGGTGACAAGAACAAACATAACACCAGCTAATGAAATAAACACCCAAATTGTTCCATCATCTTCTTCAAGCACAAACATTACACCAACTAATGAGATGAACACCTGGTTGGATTTATCATCCTCTTCAAGTGCATCAATAGAAACAGGCATAAAACCCACTCATGTCACAACTTCGGAACTAGAACCTATTTGCCTCATACACCCACACTTGATATATTGGGGGCAAGAGAATATACCACAATTGGATTTCTTTGAAAATGATAAGGTTGTAGTTGAAATCACGGGTTCTAGAGCTAGATTTCCGTTTGATGATCCACAAAATCCAAAAACTAAGGAAATCAACATTGGAGATGCTGAACATGTACACTTAGTTGAGTCCTTATATCCTATTGGAAAAGAGATCTGTATCTGACTCTTAAAACAAAGACCAATGAACTACCTACACAAAACTTCCTGACCCTATGAACAACATGCACCTTAAACGATATTTTATCTAAGCGTTGGGTTAGTTTAGGTTTTTCTTTCTGCATTGCATCTCATTTTATTCAAAGAATTGCATCACATATAGTTTCTTTTTCAAATGCATCACATTCATAATTTTCTACATTAGCATATAGCAACATCAACAAAACAAGACAACTGTCCAAGTTTATCATCTATTTGCATTTGCGAGAAACAAGGGTTGCCTCCTTTCTTAAATATTCAGACATGAAGTTTTTGAGGTCCTAAGGTCATTCATTTTCAGCATTACCTTGTGATGATGCTTTACTTATGGTTGGGTAGCGATTTCACTATTTGAGACCCGTTAACCCAAAACCTATCAATTCCTATATGTCAAACACATTAACAAAATCTCTAATTCATTCGAGACACCTAGTTGATCATATGACTAGTGAAAAATCTAAAATTCTACTTCAACGCCACTATAATTATCACACCCAAGTAGGTTTCATTACTTACAAGTCAAGACAAGAAAAAGAAAAAAAAGTGTTATGCCAAATATTCATCTCAAGGCAAAAGAGCAATGATATATAACTGAAATATCATGCATACAAAGTGCGACAAAAAGATTGAATATGGGAATACAAGAGTAACTCCATCAGAGCTATGAATGCCTACTGGCAATGGAGCAATATTTGAGAAATTATAGTTTGTAACCTCGTATGAGCTCTAAAAGCTTGCTGGCAACGAGGCTATATTTGGGATTCTTTTGAAGTTAGGATAATCTATGTAGCTAGTCATATAGGATGCTAAGGATCTTTAGTGAACACAAGAACGGGAATTAACTCATTTGCACACACATGAGCAAAAGAAGATCAAAGTTTCTAGAACCAATGGGGAAGTTTTTCACGTCTCCATTTGTAAATCCTAGTCATTAAGTGTGTTAATTTGGATGTTCCAAGGGACCTTAAGGATAGATTGATTGCTTATCTATGAAAATTTTTGTATCTCCAATTTAGTGGGTGTATTACAAAATACTAAACAAATAGAGTCATCCTTGTTTGAATAAGAACTGCATCTTCATCATGTATATTGCATTAACATAGGTCATAGCAAAAATTCATTGTCTCCACATGGATTCTGCAGATCATCATGTCATATAGGTCTGCACACTGGGGGCATAACTGAAAAAATCCTAAAAAAGGTCATAAAATGTCCTGAAAAAAGCCTTAAAAATTGAAAAATAAAAAACTAAAAATCAATGCAAGAAAGCATAGACCATCCATCAAATCAAATCAACAATAGACAAAATCTCAAAGTCTACAATCAAACCGATCATATGTTTGTTGGCAAATGCACACTCCAATGAGAAATTGTAGGTGATTGAAAGTTTTGTCATTGATGGCAACCTTGCAATCATATGATACTGACAAGACAAATATACTAGCACCAGAAACAACAAACTCTACACCGACAATAAAAGGATGGATACCGGCACTATGGCCGACAAGAATTTTGTTGATAATATATTTTGCAATTAATTATAAAATCATTGTAAGCCGACATGGCGAGTTGTAATATGACTCATATATGTATGAGATCATTGTAGAACATTTAGTAATAATGAGATAGGTGAAATTATATAGACCTAATATGCGAATTATAGGTTAAGGGTTTATGTATGAAGTAGAGCTAAAACTGGTACTGGATCTGGCATAGCAGATGCTAATTTGAAGTAGTACAAGACATTGGATTTGTATAATCCATTTTGTAAGTCAGTGTGACTTCCTTTGTAATTGAGCAGTGAGCTTTAGGCACTTGGCCTTCCTGCATGCGTAGACCTCTCTTGTAAAATAGTAATATTCCCTTATTGGCCAGTAAGTGAATATTGTGGGTCACAAATCCCACCGAGGTTTTTCCCACACCAGGTTTCCTCATTAAACTACTGTGTTATGGTGTGCTTTTCATGTGGTTGTTGTTATTATTGTTTACTACATTATTTTTGGTTTACCGGTACACAGTATTGTTATGATTTACATTTCAAGTAAATTCATAAACCAGTTAGATAATGATTCACCCCCCCTCTCAGTATCTTTGGGAATCCTAACAATTGGTATCAGAGCCTGGTTCTCTATTTTCAAAAGCCTAATAGCTTGAGGAAGATCTTGACACTAATAGAAATGGAAAACTTGAAGAAACAATTGGAAACAACTCTTTCAGACTATGATACCGAAAAGTTGAAAAATATCAAACTTGAAGATGATTTAAAGGCTGCTCAGGATATTATTCAAGCACTTCAAGAAAATCTTACCATTGCAAGAAATAAGAGAAGAGAACTTTGTGAAAAGATGCAGAATGAGAATGATGAAAAGGAAACTCTCAATGATCTGGTAAACAAACTAAGACAAGAAAACAGTACAACAAAGAATGAAATGCAGGATATGACTATGAGATTTTGCAAAGAAATTGAAGATAGGAAGAAAAATGAAGAAGACTTGACTAGAAGACTGAATGATGCTGCAAATGAAAACACAAGACTTAGTCATGAAAATGATATGTTGAAGACAGATCTGATGCATACACAAAATGACACAAATGAGCTCATGAGATAGAAAGGAATCTTGGAAAGAGAACTAGCTACTGCAAATCAACACAAGGAGAGATTCAAGAAAATCTCAGAAGAACTTGGTGACATGCTAAAGAATCAGA
The DNA here is from genome assembly GCF_030272615.1 of Cryptomeria japonica. Classification (NCBI taxonomy): domain Eukaryota; kingdom Viridiplantae; phylum Streptophyta; class Pinopsida; order Cupressales; family Cupressaceae; genus Cryptomeria; species Cryptomeria japonica. The sequence goes on along the minus strand of NC_081409.1, from coordinate 319,352,944 downwards.
AACCAAATGGTGACACTAATGGCCTTGGCTTTAAAGTTGGTGAAAGATTCGGTACTGCAAACACACATGATCATAGCAAACCGGTAAGGCAACCAAATGCTTATAAATTTAATGGAAAATGCTTTAACTGTAACAAGTATGGTCATAGAGAAAATCAGTGTAGATCTAAAAATTATCAGAGCACTAATACACCCATCGGTCAATGTTCTAAATGTAACAAAGTTGGTCATAATTAAGAGAATTGTAGAATGAATGTAAGATGTTATGTTTGTGGGAGATTTAGACACTTATATAATCAATGTTGAACACAAATCGACATAGGATATGGAAAAGCTATTCAGAAAAACAATGTGATCTGTTATGCTTGTAACAAGATTGGACATATTGCAAAATTTTGTAGAAGTAAGGCACCACTGGCAAATAATAATGGTGCTAGTTTGAAAGGTAAAGAAAAGGTTGAAGAGGTAAAGCAAGAATCATCAAAACAATGGATTAGAAAGTCAGATCAGTATGTTGATGGGAATACTCCTCCACTGGCAGAACAGACTAACACTCCACCAGTAGGAGACTCCTCATCTAACTGAAGAAAAATCCTTTGAGGGTTTAGCAACAAATGAAATACATTCTATTATTCCCTCAGTTGATGGTGAGAAGTTGAAATTACTTCTATACCTATAGATGAGTTAAGTTGTAACTTAATCGACAAGCATTAAATGTGGTATTTGGCGAAAATAACATTATAAAGCAAGTATTTTGGCTCCATTTTTCATTCACCAAGCATTCAAATCTTCGAGAGCGCGAAAAATTCCCAAGCGAAGGTATTTCAAAGAAGCAAAGAAATATATCAAATCATTCATCCTTAAGGTAGATCAAGGTATTTATAGCTATGACATCTTCATCCACTCCTGAATTTATTGCAAACCCTACTATTGTTGAAGTTGTTAAGCGACCTAGACCCCTTTTTCAGCTAGTTCCCGAAATTGCTAAAAAAGATGATAGCATAGGTGCATTCTCTCAAATCCCTAAGGAGTAGTATATGTTGAAGACCCTAGAATGTATATACATTGTCATATTGATGAACTAGGTGATGATAAAATTAAAAATATGTATAAAACTGTAATTTGTGATGAATCCGGAAATATCAAACCTGAACACAAGATAAAAGAAACCCTGGGTTTCACTAAAATTCTTAGTGTCCCAGATTTCCCCAAGGATATCATAAGAATTGTGTTAAGTAGGGTACATGGTGAATTTTTCTGGTTAGACTATATTCACAAGATCACAAAAGAAGCGGTAAGGGCAGTAACAGGGTTACCCTCCACCGGCATCAAACCTGACAAAACTAAGGTCTCAAATGACTTAGTGACAAACCTAACTAGTGCAATATTTGATAAAAGATCACTAAGGGTAAACCATGTAAAGGATACAAATATCATATTTATCAGTATGATCTTAGGTTACAAGGCTACACATGCAAATAGGTTAAACTCAGTTTCTAGCCTATGTATTAAAAGTGCTTATGATATGGTAAATGATAATGCAAGGATAAACATATGTGAATGGCTTAAAGATGAGCTAATAGACAATCTAGGAAAGATCAAGAGGGAAAAGAAAGGAACATTAAGATTTGGAAACCTACTTGTTTATCTGATGCTATACATAACCAAACAAGTACCCGGTATTGGTGCTAAAGATTTTGGATTTGATATACCGATAGGAAAACAACTATCAAAATTGCTAAATAATATGGGAGAGAACAGAGAGAAAACCATAAATGAGCACTTTCAAGCACTTAGGGCTCAAATAAAAACAAGAGTAAGGTTATCACAAGCTATTGTGGATAAGTATCAAAAGGAAATATGTTTTGTAATAAAGAAAGATGAAATTTGGATGGAGGCAGTTATTCCTAGAACCATCCGGGTAACTGAAATGGGGTATGAGACTGATGACAACATAATAGAAACTTATGCAAAAGTGTGAGGCCCCACCTCGACTCAGTCTGACATTTCAGTGGTTTTTATATTGAGACTATTACGGATACTCATTTTTATGCATTTTGGATTTAGAACTTACATGATTTCATGATTTGGATAACATTGCTATATATTGAGGATTTATCTATATGCTTTATGATATAGAACACTACATGATTTTTTAATAGGATGAATTTGCGGTGATAAATGTCGTTATTGAATTTGCAAGACTTTACTAGGATAATAGAATTATGATGTATGTTTAAGTGTGGATCAAAATTATGATAATTAGGATGAATTGCTTATGTGAAATTGCTTGGATATAAGATGTATTAAATTGTTCAGATGTAAATTGTATGCAAGTGATGATGTGTATTATTATTCTTGTGATTTATATTATATGTGGTTATTTGAAAGTTACTAATGTGTAAATTGAGATGCGCAGGAAGTTATCCATGTGACCATGGAAATATTACGGAGAACCAAACCTAGACCTATGTATGTTCGTAAGCCAGGGTTTGTCTATTTGGAGAGACAACACCCCATTTGTGTTGTATTTTATTTGTAATAGTATATGATGCATGTGTGGTAAGTGTTATTTAATTGATTTGTGTAAAATCCACAAGAGGCGATTTCATGTATTAAATTGTAAAAGTGTTTTCTTTGTGTCACTTGACACGTGTGGATTTAAGTTTGAATTTTTATTTTTGTCTCTTGGTGGGAAAGTGTTCAATTATAGCTTTTTCAATTAATGTAACGTGATGTCATAAATACCTCGGGTAAAGAATCTCTGGGATGGTCAACATAGGTTTGACCCGAAAATAAACTTCAGAGGGGTTTAAAAAGGGTTAAACGGACACCTAGGGGTACTTTAATAGGGTTTCCTAAAGCCCATAAGGTATACCTAAGGGTTAGGGGTAATTTAAGGCAAGTTTCTACTCCCAAGTGACCTTTTAGACACCCTAAAAATTGACTTTTCTGAGTTGTGCGAAAATTGAAATTAGAAGATTGAACCTAGTTGTAAACTTTCCTTTTCGAATGAGAGTTCCCCTTCCCATTCTATCTTACCTTCCTCTTTAGTTTTTAGAAACTTGTGAGAACTCTCACAATAGGCTTCTTAAGAAAGAATTAGAAAATTTATGGGTAATCACCCACTCTCCATTTTTGGAGACAAAAGAATTTTGAAAAGAATAAGCTAGATTGTTGAATAGAGAATTTTGCTAAGGGTAGAAAGAGAAGAACCGTGGAATTGGGCTGCTCATCCTCAACAAAACTAACCTACCTTTGGGCAGATTAAGGTTGGTTGCATTCTTCTTATAATGGCTTCTTAATGCATGTGTTTGAAAGTAATGTTGGTGTAAAAGATTTGTTCCGTGTATGTTCTTTCGGAAATTTTATTTGGTATTTTGTGTTATATATTATATGTGTTTTTGGGAGTCATCAAGACCTCTTACTCTTGGGAGAGAGGAGGATCTTGTGGGTGGTAGAAGTGACAACCCTCGAGTGAGAGACTCTCGTTATGAGAGCGATCACAAGGGATTTTGTGTGACCCTTGCTGCATGGCCTGTTTGTGCAATGGGGGTCATAAGGAGGTGAATAAGGCTTGAATGCCTTGGGGGGCATAAGGAATAAGGGGTTTCTATTCTTGATGTATTTGGTGTGCCATGAGGTGGCTACATGTTTTCCATAATTGTAGTTCTCCTCAGGGTATTGGTCCACTACCACCCTTAAAAAGGTCATCACTAAGGTGTGGTGCAGTGTAGTCGGGATGGGAGTGTGTTTGAATTTGTGTGCATTCTGTCCCTTTGTGTTTGCATGTTTGTTTCCCGTCTAGGGCTTGGTTCTCCGAGCTCGGGGGTGGCTACCAGTTACCCTAGGCTGGGAGGTGAGCACTCCATGGTCATGGTTTTGATTTAATATGCAGGATTGTCCGGAGAAAAGAATAGGACAAGTGGAAGGTTGTAGGAGTTATTTGTTGCAAAAAATTATTTGCAAATGTAATTATTAGTTTTAGAAGAAAAATATATCCTCATTCGTTGAAATGAGAGGTTAATTGTAAAATAGAAATAAAGACATGAGATTATGTTATTTGTTATTTAGATAAAGAAAATACCTTGTAATTTTGCAGAATACTATTTGAAATGAAATAAGCTAGATGTATTCTTCTTTTTATTTGAATAGAAATGCCTTTGAATTGCATGCAATAGCCCATGAAAATATAAAAGTCATTTTTATTTAAATGCTGTGATTTCCCTTTTATCTGTGATTTTGTCTTTCATTTTAATTACAGAAAATATGAGATTTAGTTGTTGATAGATTTTATTAAAAGTTATTATCTAATTAACTGCTGTAGGAATTGCAGAATCTATAAATTTATTTATTTCAGAAAAAGGAAAAATCACAATCTATTATAGTTTTTATTTAGAGAAAATCTAGATTTATTTAGTTGCTGGTAAAACTAATAAAATGTAACTTGTATATAGCTGAAGGTAGAAATAAAACACCTGTAAAATTATTGCTTAGAAAAGTATACCCTTGCTGTAAATGAATTTGAAAATTATTAATCCATCTATTTCTTTTTCATCTAAATCAAAATACTAGGACCTATTTATTTCATAGTTGCTGTCATATAAAATATATATATTTATATAAATATATAATTTTATTGACATGCAGATTTCATGTATATCATTTTATATATATTTATATAAAATGCACTATTATAAATGATCACAAAAAAAATAATGTATTTATGCCTGCATGTATATAAAAATGCTATGAATATATATATATATATATATATATATATATATATATATATATATATATATATATATATATATATATATATATATATATATATATATATATATATATATATATATATATATATAATTATATTTTTTTTAAAAATAACAAAATTAAATTTTGTTTTATATAAAAAAAAATATAATTTAAAACTTTTGTTGGGCTCGGCCCCTACGGTTTACCCCGCAAGGTGGCCCCTCCGCACAGTGGGTGCGGGCTCCCCAGTGGCGGCCGCAACCACCACTATGGGCCGCAATGCACAATGGAAGGCCTCGGCCTCCACTGTGGGTGGCGACCCATAGTGATGGCGCCGCCGTCCCTGTGGGGAGCTAGCCCCCATTCGGCCGCCTCTGTCATTTTCGCCGCCGTTCAAGCTACATCCCTCCTCCACCATGGCTGTCGCCCGGGGGTTATCAATTCGGCCCTGTTAAAAGAAAATGGTTAATCAAAAAAAAATATAAGTATAAAACCCTACCCCGGGTAGGGCTAGGGTAATGATATTAGATTTAATAAAAAGAAAAATTTTAATCTTAGGAAGATTTTATAATGCAAACCCCTAACTAGGGTTTGCATGGTTTGGTCTAAATAAATTTAGAAAGAAAATATTACATTGTTTAAATATTTATATTTCAATATATGTGTTTATATAAATAATTATAATTATTTATATACACATATATGTAATTAAGAAATAAAAAGTTGTAGTTAAAGAATAAAGAATTTCCATAGGATTAAATATTTATTTAGTGGAGATTATTTTTGGAATAAATAAAAGCAAGTGGGCTTAATCATACCTTAGTTAAATTAATTTGAGCACATCTTAAGTATGGATTAAATTGAATTAAATAGAGGGAGTAAGTTTTCGTTTAAAATTTTAAGTAGTAATAAATGACTTAATTAAAATAGTTGAAATATTTTAATTTAAGCATAATATTATTATTTTTCAGTGTATTAAATTAATGTTGGGGAAACTTAATTATGTGGCAATATTACTTATCTAAAAGGACTAAAATGGACATTGGAATAATTTTATTGAGAATCTATAGCTATTTATGACTATTGGAAATTTATAGTACCCTTGTCGAGCAATTTAGATCTTTGGATTTAATTTAATCTTTCGGAATAAATTGAAGAGATAAGATATTAATTAATTTGGTATTACACTTTTGATTTGAATAATTATTTGCTTACTTGTGTTAATGGAGTATAGTTAACTCTAAACTTAGTTAAGACCACACATGTAGAGTATTGCAAATTATTTAATTTAATGTTCTAAGTTATGGTATTTAAAATTTTTTTTTATCCCGTTCTTGCCCTGAATTTTGGGCATGACATTTTGGTATCAGAGCAAGGTTTCCACACTAGGAACCTTACTCCACTTACGTTTTGCCTTAGATTATTTAAATTATTTTTGTTAAATTGTTTTTATAAGACATTTTAATTTAATTGAATTAATATTATTCTAAAAGAAATTAGTTATTTATTTTACTTTATTTTCCTCTTAGGATGCCTCCGACAATGCGACAAGCTCGCAAGCATGAAAGGGGTCCTAGGCGTGTGCGCATAGCATACGAAGAGGTAGCTAGGGAGGAATCGGTTCTAGAAGAGAACCCAGGAGCACCTCCCGAACAACCAAATGAACCTAACCGAAACCTCTTAGAAGCAATACATAATCTTATTGGCATAGTTCAGGAACGGATTTCAACAGAGAACCCTTAGGTTAGAAATCAGGACTCTGGGAGTCATAGATCAGTTGATAGAGAACGAAGCAGGAGCCCAGCTCCTATTCCTATAGAGAGTCAGGGTGGAAATGAGCCAGAGTCTGTGCACATATCAGGACCACCTCCAATGGTGGAACCAATTTATTTTGAGAGAGCTCGTCGGGATCCAGGGGATCTTATCTGGGAGGTCATGCGCCTCCAACCACCATCTTTTGGATGTTCTACCGATGAGGTAGAGGCTGAGGCATGGCTTTTGAGTCTTGTGAGGTGCTTTGTGTTGCATTCTTACGAGAGCAACCTAAAAGCATGTGTCATAGTCCATCTGTTGAGAGGGTCGGCCTCCACTTGGTGGAGACAGGAAGAGTACAAATGCGGATTAGTTCCTGATACTCTCACTTGGGAGATATTCACAGAGAGGTTCCGTGAGAGATACCTATCAGAACATTTTAGACAGCATCATATAGACAAATTTCATGACCTCCAACAAAAGGGCTTATCAGTAACCCAATATGAGAGCAAATTATTTGAGCTGTTGCCTTATGTAGGTTATCTAAAGGATGAGAAACTTCTTGTAAACCGCTTCATCAGAGGGTTAAATGCCGGTATAGCCGGGCCAGTTAGGATGTCTACTCCAGAGAGCCTTCGAGTTGTCATGGAGAAGGCACTGATAACCGAGGAAATTCAGGTCAGACCACAGGACAATAGGGATCGGTTTTAGAACCGAAATCCCACACCTCAGACTTATGGATTCCAGAAACCACATTGGAAGGGAAACAACCGAAACTCACAGGGGTTCTCCAAACCCCCGCCTCTACAACAGACACCACAGAACTAGAGGCAAAAGCCTCCATAGTATCAGCAGGGCACCAAGCTCAAGTAGTGGTAGACTTAGGGATAGAGACATGATCAGAGAGCGCAGGTGCAGTACACACCTCCGGTGAGGACTCAACAGTCCTCTAGGGGTGGGTACAGCGGATCTAGTAGGACAGGAGGTCAGGCTTTCTCTAGGCCTCAAGGTGCCTAGTTTCAGGCATAGGCTACTTGCTTTACATGTGGAGCCATGGGGCATATGGTGAGGGATTGCCCTCAGGGTCAGATGGCAAGGAACTAGTGGATGGCCGCTTCAGAGCCGATAGTTGGTGATATGGGCAGGTCCCATAGAGTATTCACAGCAGTTGACAACTGCCAGGCTGAGCATTAGGCCATGGTCATCGAGTCTATAGGTATGATCAAAGGTAACAATGTATCTATTTTGTTTGATTCAGGAGCTACTGACTCCTTTATATCTCCATTGGTTGTGGAGCGTTGTGGGCTAGTGGCAACTAGACAGGGTGTCAGTTGGGAAGTGGAATTAGCTTTAGGGGCTAGAGTGTCAGTGGAATCAGAGGTTAGGGCATGTTAGCTGCAGATTGGCAAGACCACCACTTTAGTAGACCTTAAAGTGACACCACTTGGATCTTACGGTATCGTACTTGGCATGGGTTGGTTTTATGCCCATACAGCCAAGATGGATTGCCGCCTGAAAAAGATTGAGTGTGAAGATGATCATGGTTCACCCATAGTTATCACTAGGATTCAGAGGCCCGTGTCTCTTCGTATGATCTCCGCAATGCAGCTTAAGCAGAGCATGCGAAAGGGATGTCAACTTTTTGCTATCACTATTAGTGATAGAGGAGAAGAGGAAGAAAATGAAACATCGCTTGACAACCATCCTATCCTTAAGGGATATTCAGATGTGTTTCCATCAGAGTTACCTAGAATGCCGTCCCGTAGAGAGATTGATTTTCATATAGACCTAGTACCAGGAGCCGAGCCAGTTTCGAGAGCACCTTATAGGATGACCACAAACGAGCTTAATGAACTCAAAATATAGCTTAAGGAACTCCTTGAGAAGGGTCATATTCATCCTAGCATATCCCCTTGGGGTGTACCAGTCATCTTCGTTAAGAAGAATGACAGATCTCTCTGATTATGTATGGATTATCGGCAACTAAATAAAGTAACCATAAAGAACTGATATCCTTTGCCCAAAATTGATGATTTATTCGACCAACTTCAGGGTGCCAAAGTCTTTTCCAAAATAGATCTGAAGTTAGGATACCATCAACTGAGAATAGTGGAGAGTGATATCCACAAGACCGCATTTCGCACTAGATATGGTCACTATGAGTTCACGTAGTTCCATTCGGTCTTACGAATGCCCTAGCGGTTTTTATGAGCCTCATGAATGGGGTATTCCGTACATTTCTGGACCATTTTGTAATTGTGTTCCTCGATGATATACTGATATATTCTTGGAATGAGAAGGAGCATGAGGAGCACCTAAAATAGGTATTGCAATGTTTGCGGGATAACCAATTGTTTGGCAGTTTGTCGAAGTGTGCTTTCTTTTGATTAGAGGTCAAGTACCTTGGGCACGTTATTTCCGGTGATGGGATCTTAGTTGACCCATCAAAGATTAGGGCTATTATGGATTGGCCAGCGCCAACCAGTGTGACAAAGGTCAGGAGTTTCATGGGCTTAGTAGGGTATTACTGACGTTTTGTCGAGGGATTCTCCAGAGTCGCACATCCTATTACTTCTCTTCAGTGTAAAGGGAAGAAATTTGAGTGGACAGAGAAGTGCGAGAAGGCCTTTCAGGAACTCAAGAATGCACTTACTAGCGCTCCTATCCTTGTTGTACCAGACCCCACAACTGACTTCATGGTTTGTACAAATGCTTCACTAGAGGGTTTAGGAGTAGTTCTTATGCAGGATGGTAGGGCTATAGCTTTCGAGTCTAGGAAACTTAAGACTCATGAGCTTAATTATCCTACTCATGACCTTAAGCTCGCAGCAGTAGTACATGCACTTGTGAGGTGGAGACACTTCCTTTTAGGTCATCACTTTGAGCTGCATTCATATCATCAGAGTCTTCAGTACATTTTCACTCAGTCGAACCTTAATGCACGTCAGAGGAGATAGATGGAGTTCTTGTGCGAATATGATTTTGACGTTCACTACATCAAAGGAAAGGAAAACGTAGTTACAGATGCTTTAAGTAGGAGATGTCACGAGGTTTACACCATATCTATGGGCACATATTTGAGAGATTGTATACTACAACACTTGCCAGAGGATGGATGGTATGCAGAGGTTGGTCAGGTAATACGATCCCAGGTTACTCTAGAGGGGAAATATGTGGATTATTCTTTGGAGTCCGATGGACTGTTACGCCACAGAGGGCACATTTATGTAACTTCCTCTAGGGGATTGCGAGAGTTTATTGTCACGGAGGCTCATAGAGCTCCTTATGCAGCACATCTCAGAGTTAAGAAGATGCATGCTGATCTGAGGCGGTTATATCATTGGCCCGAAATGTGGTAGCTCATTGCAGAGTTAGTAGCCAGGTGTCTCGAGTCAAGGCGGAGCACCGCCATCCAGGTGGGTAGCTCCAATCTCATGCTATACTGGAGTGGAAGTGGGATACTATATCCATGGATTTCATCATTGGTCTTCCTATGTCTTCTCGTCGCCATGATGCTATCTTGGTGACAGTTGACAAGTTGACCAAAGTGGCCCACTTTTCACCAGTCCGGACTACATTCACGGCACCAGCAGTAGCACAGGTGTTCTTACGAGACATTGTTAGACTTCATGGCATGCCCCACAAGATTATTTCTGACAGAGATTCCCTCTTCACTTCATCCTTTTGGAGGGCATTACAGTTAGCTATGGGCACTAAGTTCAATTTCAGTATAGCCTATCACCCGAAAACATATGGTCAGACAAAGAGGGTTAATCAGGTGTTAGAGGATATGCTTCACATGTACGTCATGGATCATCAGACTAGGTGGGAAGAGTATCTTCCCTAAGTGGAGTTTGCCTATAACAATGGGCATCACACTTCTTTGGGGATGCCACCCTATCAGGCATTATACGACAGGCCTTGCAGGACACCTTTGAGTTGGGATCGCATAGAGGACAGAGTTGCTATTGGTCCTGAGATAGTTCGGGATATGGAACAGTAGGTGGATTTGATTAGGCAGCATCTCAGAGAGGCTCAGGATAGATAGAAGAAATATGCTGATGCAAAGAGGATAGATCGTAGCTACTTGGTTGGAGACAGAGTCTTCTTGAGAGTGCGACCGCATAAGAGTCCAATCCATTATGGAAAGGGTTCTAAGCTTGCACCTCACTTTGTAGGACCTTTTGAGATTCTTGAGAGGATAAGCCCAATTGCCTACCATTTAGCATTGCCACCTAGCCTATCACGCATCCATGATGTGTTTCATGTATCAGTTTTGAGGAAATATATCCATAATGAGTCTTATATTTTAGATTGGGATGCCTTGCAGGTGGAGTCAGACGAGCAGCTAGCTTTGGAGCCCATTCATATTTTAGCACGCCGAACGCTGGGCCTTCGAGGTCGAGAGTTGGATTAGGTTAGGGTCCAGTGGGATTGTTATGATGAGGTTACGGCTTCATGGGAGGATGTAGCACGTATGAGATTAGAGTACCCCCACCTCTTTTATGAACTCCAGGAAGAAGTTCATGCCTAGAAGGGGAGGGTGTGAGGCCCCACCTCGACTCAGTCTGACATTTCAGTGGTTTTTATATTGAGACTATTACAGATACTCATTTTTATGCATTTTGGATTTAGAACTTACATGATTTCATGATTTGGATAACATTGCTATATATTGAGGATTTATTTATATGCTTTATGATATAGAACACTACATGATTTTTTAATAGGATGAATTTGCGGTGATAAATGTCGTTATTGAATTTGCAAGACTTTACTAGGATAATAGAATTATGATGTATGTTTAAGTGTGGATCAAAATTATGAGAATTAGGATGAATTGCTTAAGTGAAATTGCTTGGATATAAGATGTATTAAATTGTTCAGATGTAAATTGTATGCAAGTGATGATGTGTATTATTATTCTTGTGATTTATATTATATGTGGTTATTTGAAATTTACTAATGTGTAAATTGAGATGCGCAAGAAGTTATCCATATGACCATGGAAATATTACGGAGAACCAAACCTAGACCTATGTATGTTCGAAAACCAGGGTTTGTCTATTTGGAGAGACAACACCCCGTTTGTATTGTATTTTATTCGTAAGAGTATATGATGCATGTGTGTTAAGTGTTATTTAATTGATTTGTGTAAAATCCACAAGAGGCGATTTCATGTATTAAATTGTAAAAGTGTTTTCTTTGTGTCACTTGACACATGTGTGGATTTAAGTTTGAATTTTTATTTTTGTCTCTTGGTGGGAAAGTGTTCAACTATAGCTTTTTCAATTAATGTAATGTGATGTCATAAATACCTTGGGTAAAGAATCTTTGGGATGATCAACATAGGTTTGACCCGAAAATAAACTTCAAAGGGGTTTAAAAAGGGTTAAACGGACACCTAGGGGTAGTTTAATAGGGTTTTCTAAAGCCCATAAGGTATACCTAAGGGTTAGGAGTAATTTAAGGCAAGTTTCTACTCCCAAGTGACCTTTTAGACACCCTAAAAATTGACTTTTCTGAGTTGTACGAAAATTGAAATTAGAAGATTGAACCTAGTTGTAAACTTTCCTTTTTGAATGAGAGTTCCCTTTTCCATTCTATCTTACCTTCCTCTTTAGTTTTTAGAAACTTGTGAGAACTCTCACAATGGGCTTCTTAAGCAAGAATTAGAAAATTTATGGGTAATCACCCACTCTCCATTTTTGGAGACCAAAGAATTTTGAAAAGAATAAGCTAGATTGTTGAATAGAGAATTTTGCTAAGGGTAGAAAGAGAAGAACCGTGGAATTGGACTGCTCATCCTCAACAAAACTAACCTACATTTGGGTAGACTAAGGTTGGTTGCATTCTTCTTATAATGGCTTCTTAATGCATGTGTTTGAAAGTAATGTTGGTGTAAAAGATTTGTTCCGTGCATGTTCTTCTAGAAATTTTATTTGGTATTTTGTGTTATATATTGTATGTGTTTTTGGGAGTCATCAAGACCTCTTACTCTTGGGAGAGAGGAGGATCTTGTGGGTGGTAGAAGTGACAACCCTCGAGTGAGAGACTCTCATTATGAGAGCGATCACAAGGGATTTTGTGTGACCCTTGCTACATGGCCTGTTTGTGCAATGGGGGTCATAAGGAGGGAAATAAGGCTTGAATGCCTTGGGGGGCATAAGGAATAAGGGGTTGCTATTCTTGATGTATTTGATGTGCCATGAGGTAGCTACATGTTTTCCATACTTGCAGTTCTCCTCAGGGTATTGGTCCACTACCACCCTTAAAAAGGTCATCACCAAGGTGTGGTGCAATGTAGCTGGGATGGGAGTGTGTTTGAATTTGTGTGTATTCTGTCCCTTTGTGTTTGCATGTTTGTTTCCCATCTAGGGCTTGGTTCTCTGAGCTCAAGGGTGGCTACCAGTTAGCCTAGGCTGGGAGGTGAGCACTCCATGGTCATGGTTTTGATTTAATATGCAGGATTGTCGGGAGAAAAGAATAGGACAAGTGGAAGGTTGCAGGAGTTATTTGTTGTAGAAAATTATTTGCAGATGTAATTATTAGTTTTAAAAGAAAAATATATCCTCATTCGTTGAAATGAGAGGCTAATTGTAAAATAGAAATAAAGACATAGGATTATGTTATTTGTTATTTAGATAAAGAAAATACCTTTTAATTTTGCAGAATACTGTTTGAGATGAAATAAGCTAGATGTATTCTTCTTTTTATTTGAACAGAAATGCCTTTGAATTGCATGCAATAGCCCACAGAAATATAAAAGTCATTTTTATTTAAATGCTATGATTTCCCTTTTATCTGTGATTTTGTCTTTCATTTTAATTATAGAAAATATGAGATTTAGTTGTTGATAGATTTTATTAAAAGTTATTATCTAATTAGCTATTGTAGGAATTACAGAATTTGTAAATTTATTTATTTCAGAAAAAGGAAAAATCACAATCTGTTATAGTTTTTATTTAGAGAAAATCTAGATTTATTTAGTTGCTGGTAAAACTAATAAAATCTAAACATGTATATAGCTGAAGGTAGAAATAAAACACCTACAAAATTATTGCTTAGAAAAGTATACCCTTGCTGTAAATGAATTTGACAATTATTAATCCATCTATTTCTTTTTCATCTAAATCAGAATACTAGGACCTATTTATTTCATAGTTGCTATCATATAATATATATATTTATATAAATATATAATTTTATTGACATGCAGATTTCATGTATATCATTTTATATATATTTATATAAAATGCACTATTATAAATGATCACCAAAAAAATAATGTATTATGCCTACATGTATATAAAAATGCTATATATATATATATAATTATATTTAAAAAAAAAATAACAAAATTAAATTTTGTTTTATATAAAAAAAAATATAATTTAAAACTTTTGTTGGGCTCGGCCCCTACGGTTTACCCCACTGGGCGGCCCCTCTGCACAGTGGGCGCGGGCTCCCCAGTGGCAGCTGTAGCCGCCACTATGGGCCGCAACCCACAGTGGAAAGCCTCAGCCTCCATTGTGGGTGACGACCCAAAGCGACGGCGCCGCCGTCCTTGTGGGGAGCTAGCCCCCATTCGGCCGCCTCTGTCATTTTCGTCATCGTTCAAATTGCGTCCCTCCTCCGCCATGGCCGCCGCTCGAGGGTTATCAATTCGGCCCTGTTAAAAGAAAATGGTTAATCAAAAAAAATTATAAGTATAAAACCCTAGCTCGGGTAGGGCTAGGGTAATGATATTAGATTTAATAAAAAATAATAATTTAATCTTAGGAAGATTTTATAATGCAAACCCCTAACTAGGGTTTGCATGGTTTGGTCAAAATAAATTTAGAAAGAAAATATTACATTGTTTAAATATTTATATTTGAATATATGTGTTTATATAAATAATTATAATTATTTATATACACATATATGTAATTAAGAAATAGAAAGTTGTAGTTAAAGAATAAAGAATTTCCATAGGATTAAATATTTATTTAGTGGAGATTATTTTTGGAATAAATAAAAGCAAGTGGGCTTAATCATACCTTAGTTAAATTAATTTGAGCACATCTTAAGTATGGATTAAATTGAATTAAATAGAGGGAGTAAGTTTTTCATTTAAAATTTTAAGTAGTAATAAATGACTTAATTAAAATAGTTGAAATATTTTAATTTAAGCAGAATATTATTATTTTTCAGTGTATTAAATTAACGTTGGGGAAACTTAATTATGTGGCAATATTACTTATCTAAAAGGACTAAAATGGAGATTGGAATAATTTTATTGAGAATCTAAAAGATATTTATGACTATTGGAAATTTATAGTACCCTTGTCGAGCAATTTGGATATTTGGATTTAATTTAATCTTTTGGAATAAATTGAAGAGATAAGATATTAATTAATTTGGTATTACGCTTTTGATTTTAATAATCATTTGCTTACTTGTGTTAATGGAATATAGTTAAGACCACACATGTAGAGTATTGTAAATTTGTTAATTTAATGTTCTAATTTATGGTATTTTAAAATTTTTTTTATCCCATTGTTGCCTTGAATTTTGGGCATGACAAAAAGCCCTCCTGGAAGCTCCTAAGGAATCGAAAGAAAAAGTATTTGGTAGTGCTGAAACTATAGAAAGCCAAATTCAATCAAGGAAAAGAGTTAAGAAAGGTTGAGGCAACCGTTAGAAAAGGAACCCAAAAGGCAAAAGCTATTAAAGAAGATGTGCTAAAACAAACTGGTATAACTGAAAGTGAGTTGGAAGCACTTCAACCGGAAACTAACCTTTCACCGATTGGAACTTCTTCAGTAAGTGACATACCTACTGTATTTAAGAGAGTTGAAAGGAAAAGAAAACTTTCACCAGCACCTTCTCCTACACCAAAGAGGACAAGATGGAAGCAATAGGCAGTGAGGCCCCAACAAAGAAATTAACTCCAAAGAAAAAAAGGATGACTTCTAAGAAGAAGACACAATAAACTAATGCTCCCATTGATAAACTTCTCAGTGAAATTAAAGAGGATGTAAAGTTGAAGAACATCAACAAATTATATGACACACTATTCACTGATGACAAAGAGAAAGTAGAGAACATTGTAATCTTACACTTAGATCTTTTCAATAATTTTTTGATGCAAGTTGTTGATGAAATACTAGCAGATCTATATAATAGACTAGAAGCTAGAAGAGTAGCTATTGTTGAGCTAGATAAGAAAATAAATATTGAAAAACTACTTGCAATGTACCCTGTTAACTCACATGATGGGATAGATCAATTAATCTCTGAGGCTAACCTGTCAGTATTCTCAACTGCTCACCAACATGTAGCACTGATGGTAGGAAGAGTGAATTAGGTAATAGAGGAAACAATAGATGTATGGGACATATTCCTAGTAGAAAAAGAGAAACAAGAAGAGTATCTAAAACCTAAAACCTTCAAGGTATATCAAAAGGACACGGACAAAGGAAAAGGTAAGGTAGGTGGACCTCCTAGTATAAAGATAACAGACAACTTAACCCCATTGCCTCTAGATACTCCACCAGTAGACACTACTGACAATCAACCAGAAATTGAGAGTATGGACACACCACATGAGGATACAAATCTTGATTCTGAGGTGTTATATACAATGAACATTGACACCCAGGAAGTCAATATTGTGGTGGATAAGGAATCAACTGAGAAATCAGATGTGGCAATAGAGCCACCGATAGGAAATATTGCAGTAGAAAACATTGAAATTGGGGAACTAAAACAAATAGAAGGATCAAATGAACCCCTAGACACTGGAAAGGAAAAGACCATAGATGTGCATACTGATGCATCCACTGAGCCACCGACAACTACTGAAACTGAAAAACCAACTGAGTCACCGGCAACGGGCAGCATAGAGGAAAAACGGCAGTGGACAACATAGAGAAACAGGCAGAGCAACAAGCTCCTTCATAGTTATAGACACAGATAGTACTGCAGGTCCAAAATGAAAAGCCTAAAATTTTGTTTGTGGAAATGCAAACTCAAATAGATCCTCCAGAGAAAGAGGAAAGAAAAGCTATAACTACAACCGATGGATTACAAATTGTAAAAACTATTGGACAAACATCCAGTACAGCCATGACAAAATTCAGACCTACTAATGTAACTGGGGTCTTATTAGATTCAATAAAGAAAATAACAGAGTGCAATGCACAAGCCTATAAGGCTATAGATGACACTTTACCAATTTTGAAGATGATAGCACCAAAGTGCAGTGTTGAGAATAAAGATTCTTTGAGCCAATTAGACACATTGTTTAAGTATATAACTGGAAACCTAATAACACTAGACAAAATAAATGAGGATACATTTAAGGAAAGAATGATAAAAGAGAAAAAAAATTCTTTATGGAAATTGTGAATAAGAACAAAGAGCAAATGGATACTCTTTTACCAAAATGGTGAAATCATTTTTGACTTTAAGAAATTGTACAGGGACACTTGCAAAACAAATGTATTAACAAAGGATCTTGACAAAGAAATCAGAAAAGCATAGGATAAGATTAATAATATTGCTGATAATCTGATTGGAACATCAGACTCATTTTTGGAATTAGAGAAGAAAATTGCAGAGCAGGAAGAGAAAATCAAGAAACTGGAAAATGAAAAACAAAGAATAAAGGACAAAGCAAAGGTCTTAAAATGCAGACTTGGTCCAAGACTAGAGTATCTTATTTCTTTGAGAAAAGAAATATCAAGGGGTCTGGTTCCCAGACTAAAGACACCGGAAGAGAAAATGCATATACTCACTGGTACAGTGCAGAGGACTCAAGAAGCCATAAAAGACTGCAAAATATTCAGCAATGGAATAAATCTGGTTTTGATAGACATTTTTCAGATTGTAACCCATCGGTTAGAAGAATCCAGGCAGGACTCCACTGACAGCAAATGACAACCTTTGTCATTGATGTCAAAGGGGGAGTAGAGGAATGAGAAAAATGGTTCATCTTCTCAGGGGGAGCACATAGTTTTGAGCATACATTTTTTGGATATCATTTTTGAACACTTTTTGATTTTTCTCAATGAGTGTTGCCATTAATGCCAAAGGGGGAGATTGTTGGAAAATGCACACTCCAATGAGAAATTGTAGTTGATTGAAGGTTTTGTCATTGATGGAAACCTTGCAATCATATGATACCGACAAGACAAATATACCGGCACCGCCAACAATAAACTCTACACCGACACACTAGAAACACTGACAGTAAAAGGATGGATACCGACACTCTGGCTGACATGAATTTAATTGATAATATATTTTGTAATTAATTGTAAAATCATCGTAAGCCGACATGGCAAGTTGTAATATGACTCATATATGTATGAGATCATTGTAGAAAATTTAGTAATAATGAGATAGGCGAAATTATGCAGACCTAATATGTGAATTATAGGTTAAGGGTTTATGTATGAAGTAGAGCTAAAACCGGTACTAGATCTGGCATAGCAAATGGTAATTTGAAGCAGTACAAGACATTGGATTTGTATAATCTATTTTGTAAGTCAGTGTGACTTCCTTTGTAATTGAGCAGTGAGCTCTAGGCACTTGGCCTTCCTGCATGTGCAGGCCCCTCTTGTAAAATAGTAATATTCCCTTATTGGCTAGTAAGTGAATATTGTGGGTCACAAATCCCACCGAGGTTTTTCGCACATCGGGTTTCCTTGTTAAACTACTATGTTATGGTGTGCCTTTCATGTGGTTGTTGTTATTCTTGTTTACTGCATTATTTTTGGTTTACCGGTACACAATATTGTTATGCTTTATATGTTTTAAATCAAGTAAATTCATAAACCAGTTAGATATTGATTCACCCCCTCTCAATATCTTTGGGAATCCTAACAATGTCTTGTTAAATAATTTATCGATCAAACTTTATCAAACATCAAGATCTCTTATATAGGGAAGGGTACACTCGAAACAAGGTAGATCAGTCTTACACAGGGTATTCACTTTCTCAAACCAAACATTCCCATCAATCATCAAATGATCAAAACAATGACATAGATCAATATGGTTGCTAGATTTTTTCTAAGTTAGTCTTATCTTTATCAATTGATGACAGGTCATGTTTCATCAAATCCAAAACATTGAAAAACAGAGAATAACAAAAACATTTACATACAATCTTGAAGAAATCAATTAAAAATATTCAAATAAAGTCTTGAAAAAATCCAAACACAATGAAAAAGAAAAAAACCAAAAACATTCAGAAAAAGTCCTAAAAAAATTGATCAGAAACATCCATATAATATCGACTGCATGATCTCACCAAATGGAATAAAGCATTTGGAGGTAAATTGGTATGGAAAATTTACTCCAAACCTAATGCAAAATGGTGTCAAATCATGCAAGCAAAGTATCTAGACTCTTCAAACCTACTGAAAATCCCCACCATCGCTAATCCTCCAAATGGACCTGCAATGTGAAACTTTATGATGTCCTCCAGAGAATTGGTAACCATGTATATTTCTTGGCAAGTTAATAATGGGGAGTCAATTCATTTATGGAATGACTCATGGAATGGACACCCTCCATTAGCACAATGTCGACATCTGCAAGAAATAATTCCTACTCTCACTCATGTATGGGGTGAGAAACTCATTGACTATATCAATGAAATTGAATTACATTCAGAGAAAGCCATCTGGAAATATTTTTTGTATATTATCACTAATACTAATCAAAAGTAGATGTTACAAAACCTTTTGGATCAGAGGACTCTATTCCTCTCAGATAAATTGGATAAAGTTTTTTGGGTTCCTTCCAAATAAGGTGTATTTTCAGTTAAAAATGGATATGAAACTTTACAACATATGATGGAACAACAACAAAACCAAAGAGCTTTTAAATCCTATTGGAATAACAAGGTTTCACCTAAAGCGGGTTACTTCTCTTGGTTGGAAATTCAAAACAAAATCTTAACAAGTGATAGACTAGTCAAGCTGCAAATTTCGCAACCATTTCTTTGTGTTATGTGTAATAAGGAAAGTGAAATAGTTGACTATTTGTTTGTTCAATGTCCATTTTCTCAATAGTGTTGGTTATTCATTTTGAATAGATTGCAAATTTCATTGCCTCTGCCAAACACAATTTGGGATTTGTTTCAATCTTGGCCTACTTTGTTTACTTCCTCCACCTTTTCTTGTATTTGGCACATCATTCCAGCATCAGTCATTCGGTCCATTTGGTGGGAAAGGAATAAAAGAGTTTTTCAGAAAGTATCTTTGTCTATTGATAAAGTCTTGGAAGTCATTGAGAAATCAGTTTCAGACCTAGTTAATGTGCATATTCAATCCCTTTTTAAAATTTCTTCAATTTTTTCATCTTGGGATTCTTCCATTATCAAGAATTGGAAGCACATTTTATCACCATCTAACTCCAACTTGTCATCCTTTAATAAATTTATTAAGGTTGATAGATCTAACATTTCATGGCAACCTCCTCATTGAGATTTTGTCAAAATTAACTTTGATGGTTCTTCAAGAGGGAACTCAGGCGACTTAGGGGCTAGAGTTTATATTAGGGATCACATGGGCAATTTAAAAGCATTCAAATTTTTCGTGCTACCTCCAAGAACTAATAATATGGTAGAGGTACAAGCGTTATTGGAAGGATTGATCCTTGCAAAGAAATTGGGTTACCTAAAAGTTCATGTTGAAGGGGACTCCTCTCTAATTATTAATGCTTGTATATAGAGGAAAACATTAAATTGGAGGATCAATTATGTTCTCAGAAAATTTTGTTCTCTGCTAGACTCATTTGAAGCATTTCACATTTCACAAACTTACAAGGAAGGTAATAAGATGGCAGATATACTTACAAACATGGGCTGCGATGGTCTTCAAATTAAATCGATCAAGGACGAGCATGAGTTGAAGGATTTTCTGCAATTAAAAAACATTATGTGGGATGAGATTTCATGTGTGATGAGACAAGGTAATCATCATGGTTAATCACTTAAATTCCATTTAACTTCACTTGCAGAAATGACTTCAAAATAGGGTGAATTAATCACTTAGCACGACCATATGTGCAAATGTATTAAAATTAGTCCCTCGTCATCTTTGCATACACGACTACATCTTTGGCACATGTGAGACATTATCTGATAACACCTCATTCATGGCTCAGTAAAGCTACCACATGTGAATTCTTGCAAGCAGGAAGAGTTCATAATTACAAGATAGATGGTCGGGTCAGCTATTAAATATCCCTTCCTCCACCTACAAGGAATTCTTCCCTCATAAGCTAAACTAGTTTGTGCATAGCACAAGTTTTGAAGAAGGAAATTAGCCAGAACTCCAAATTAGGGCTCACTAACTTCAATGGAAGGAAGATTGCAAATAGACACGACTTGTGTAACATGTCGCAGAGAGCACACAGAGTATTTGCCTTGTAACTATAGAGTCTTCTTAACAGTAGAAGAGTGGGAGAGACCATTCATAGAACATATTACAAATGTTTTTCTGGGACAAGTATTCCAAATTCAATCATACAAGATCAGGAGGAGCATCAAGCAGGTGATTGGCGAAGAAATTTTATTTCCTCAGGCAAGACGGGCCATCTTCCCTTCACAACTTATTTCTATTTTCTTGTCAAATGCATTTTACTTGCTCCAATCCCTTTCAATGCTTGCGTTAATTGCTGCCAAAGTTGTCAAGCATGAATTTTTGCCTGGTAACAAACTTCTCCTTGCAACCCAAAGGTATGACTTGTGGGAGGGAAACACCCACATTGGAGGTATTTTCCCCCAGTATTTCCTCTTATCCAGAAATGCCTTTATGTCAATTTATGAGAACATTAAACATACACTGGAGATGCAAAACTTTTCTTATATCCAAAGTGCTTTGGATAGACATCGTAGGGAAATAGGCCAGGAATTGGTTACTCTGGTCAAGAAAAAGTTGAACGCCCTATTAATTATGTTGAATGTCAAACCTCCCGAGGTGAATACACCCCTGTGACCGGTATTACTGGATTTGAATGTTGCCTTAGGGCCTATGCTATTGTAATACTCCATTGAAGATACAGGGTCAACTCAAATTCCACCCATAATCAAGAAGGACATGGTGCAAGAACATCAAGATGAACACGTCCAACCAATGGAGGGGTAAAGCAGAGGGTAAAATCAACACCTATTTTGATAAGCATAATTGTGGACGTCAGATGGCTCTCCATTTTCAAATCTGTTGAGGATGGCCTAGTTGCAAAATTATAAGCCCATGTACAACATTAACTATCCCAAGTAACAAGTGTTGGTCTCTTCATTCATTTCTATCGCTTCAACTGAACAGGTAGCAGAGACATTTTGTTAACTAGTTGGGTTGTACCGGTAACAGAGGCTTCTTTTGAACCGATTAATACGACATGCATTTTGGTATTAAAGCGTTGGTATGATACACCTGATAATTGGTTGTGGGAACTTTAGTTGGTCTCTACTTCTATTTCCACCAGTACAACAAAACCAGTAGTAGAGACATTTTGTTAACTAGTTGGGTAGTTCCAGTATTGGAGTCTCCTTGAACTGGTTAATACAAAAGGAATACCAGCATTAAAGTTCCATTATAATACAACCAGCTACCGAGTATGGTAGCTTTACTGTGTTCTGGTAACTGGAATCTCGCTCCCCAATTTTTCATGATATCCAATTGTGGGGGTAGTTTGAAAGGTTTTTTCTAGATTTGTCTTGTTCCGCTACTCTCAAATTTGGCCTCTATGAGGTTTGTACTATGGGCAGGCCTTATATCCCTTTGGATCTTTGGGGGGTCCCTTTTTATAGCCCTGACTTCTCTTTTCATTGTATATGAGCAAGGACATAGGGTTTTCTTCTTGATTCTTTCCCTATTGAGATCTTGAATCAGTTATCTTATTAATATATATATCAGTGGCTTGCCACTCTTTCCTAAAAAAAATAAAATATCGATATGAGAAAATCAAACCAAAAATATTCAAAAAAAGTCCTGAAAAAATCAACCAAAAACATTCAAATATCGATCCACAAAATCAACCCAAAAACAATCAAAAAATCAATCAAAAAACTTGCAATAAAATGTCTCACAAGAATCAAATACCCTAGCAGATATCAAACAAACACTTTGCATGAAATTAACAAAGGATACAACTATCTAGTCAAACATCTGCAATCAACTGATCAAACTGTCTTATCAATTGTATCATATCCATATCAAGTGATCATTATCTTGTCTTAAACAAAAGAGGATACACTTGAAATCAAATAGGTCAGTCTTAAAAGAGGTCCACAACTACCACACCAAGAAACTGATAACGAAGGTACAAAATCAGTATTGTTGCTAAATTTTGTATGGGTTAGTCTTTACCTTTTATCATTTGGCGACAGGTCATGTTCCTATGCTACTCAAGGATGTCCACAAGTGACTAGAGAAGACTGGATGGGCATTATATTTTTATTTGCTTGTTGTTTGTAGTGTGAACCAATGAAGTTTTGGGGTAATAGTTCTAGTGGGTGTTTGTGGTGGTACGTTCATTCAGCAAATATCCTATGGAAAAGTCAAGGATAGTTATGCTTGTGACTATCCCACATACCTCGAGCCCTGGCATTATTCTTTGAATGAAGGGTTTCACTCCTTGTCTGCTACATGTTTGTTTCTTCAATGAGATATCTTTACATCTTGGTTCCTTATACCCTAGTGTGCTAAGCTCCATTGTTTCATAATAAGGCTTAGTGATGAATATATATTGCGCAATAAATAATGACACAGGTTCGTGAATCAATCATTCTCATTTCATCTCATTTTCTTATTTCTAGTTTGTTGATTCTTTTCTCATCATCTCTTTTTAAATTATTTTCTATCATCTAACATTATTCTATTTCATTCTAAGGTTCATTATCTCATATTCTATCTCAATATCATCTTCACATCACCTATCTCTATCTCTAATCAACTAACTATTCTTCTATCTAACATTCTTCTTTTTTTGAGAGATCATTCATACCTTTAATGCATAAACAATCTTTTGAGGGGGCATTACACCCTAAGCATCAACGAGGTAGAAATTTTTCATTTTCTTTGAAACAACATCGTATTAATTTTGTCTCAAAGAGGGGCAAATATAGACACCTAAAAATATCTCATTAATCATGTGCTAATTATTCATCTAATTAGTTAAATAATTATTTAATTAATTTAACTAATCTTATTCTTCTAATTTCACATTTCCTCATCATCTTACTAATTATTTCATTTTCAATTCTATCATCATTTATTCATTTAAACCATTTTCTAATGTTAATTAAATATTTATTATTTAATTAATTGTGATTTTTAATCCTCAATTTAAATAATCTTTATTATTTAAATAAATTCATTTTCAATTTCTATCTCTAATCAATTAATCATTTGACCCTTTTTAAAATATTAATTAAATATTTATTATTTAATTAATTATGATTTTAATCCTTTAATTTAAATAATCTTTATTATTTAATTAAATTCAATTTCTAAATAATTAAATAGTTTCTTTCAATTATTTAATTAACTAATTATTTCCTTTAATTCTAATTCCAAATCCCCAAATTCTAATTTCATTTAATTACATTAATTCTTCTAATTCAAATTCAAATTTAATTTCTTCTAATTTCTTCTAATTTCTAATACACGTGCATGATTTCAAAAATCAAATTGAAAATCAAAGTCAAGTTCTAAATATATTCAAATAACAAATTAAATTAAAATAAATTAAATATTTGAATTAAATCTCATGCAAAGATTAAATTGAAAATCAAAGTCAAAGTGCAAGCACATGCTAAATTAATTAATTAAATTAATTATCTTTCTAATCTCTATTTTTATCTTCCACTTTGCTTTTTTCCAAAAAGCTCTCAATCAACTTTCAATCAGTTAACTATTCAGTCTATTTTAAATGATTATTTCAATTAATTGAGTGATTACACCATTTCTTTAATTCTCTCCAATCATTATTTTTCTATCTTCTAGTTAGTTTTTTCTAAATAAAGCTTTCTTTGTCATCAATTAATTATCCTCCAATCATTCTTTTTCATCTTTCAATCAACTTTTTTCTCAATTAGTTAACTCAATTTATCTATTCAATCAATTGTGTTCCACCTCCAAATCAACAGTTCAACTATCAATCTGTAATGCCCCGCCAAGAACCCTGAAGGAAAAACCCACAACAAGGGTGAAACATTTAAAAAAAAAAGTATAAACATCATAAGTGCATTTACACAATATGCACAATAACACAAGCGGAAGACTTACACCAGAATTCCTTAAGGGTAATCAACGAAGAATTAACTTCAAGAAAAAATTCCACAAAACCATAAATCCACATATGCATCATTAACTCAATGATCACAAGAAGCCATAAGTACATAAAGATTCAACATTGAAAGATTGAAAGGATACAATATAATTCCACTTCCAACATTTACAAACATCATAAAGGAAAATGATAAAAAAACATCCCAACATAGGGTTACATTGCTCTTCCAATACATAGATTCTCAATATACATATAAGAATACATCTCAACCAAATACAAGGTACAATAATCTCCAAACATGAGATGAAGCATGAGCCACGGACCATAGAAACACCTGCGAAGCCAATCCTCGCATGAAGGTACAAATCCGAACATCCGATGGGGAGTGGCACTACCACTCAACCATGTAATTCCCAAAATGGAATCACCCCACCGTGCTAGGAGATAGCTGAGGACCCTCACACAAGCCTAAACATGACATGGTCGACAAAACAATACGACTCCATGACAACACAATATGACTCCACAAACTCTAGGTGACTCAACATCACAAAAACACAAGTGAACCAAATGAGAGAGTGTCATCGCATAGCTTAAGATGGATACCATGGTACAACCTCCATAGGTCATGACTCATTGTCTTGGTAACCTCTCTTGAACCTCTGGTTCCAACTATTTCATGCAGACCCTACCAGCCTTTCGTGAAGACAAGGTGGTCGGTTTGCCACTTCAGGCCTTCTTGCAACATTATGAGCCTTGTACTAGCACTCACCTATGCATGATGTACAATTATATCTATTAATGTTATGATACTACCCACCTAATCAATTCATTAGATTACTAGTTATTATCTGACTTTCACTGGGTCGTAATGCCTACCACTTTGGACGCAACCCCCAAGCGAAAACCACTCTCTCGAAGGACACTAAACAGACATGGTCACTCCCTGAGGACCCTATGGCAAAGCAGGCAGCCATAACACCACTATCAGAAACACGTGGTCAAACAAGGACATACTAACTCTTGGCTAACCATAAGGCAAAGACACTACATGGTTAAGACAATGAAGCCAACATATATCTCTTGGTCAAAGGTACCAAATACGCTACCACAGGATGACTAAGCCACAAACCATAATAACACAATAATACACTTGCAACATCACTAATTGACAAATTAAATAAAACACTCTTTCCAGCAGTCAAATTAATCAATTTCCAAATCAATATTCCATCAAGAATGAAATCCACATTAAACATTCAACCGAATAAAAACATGAATTCCAAACAGGCATTTTAATTTGTTTTTGGAATATAACCAAATTAACCAATTTGAATTCTTAATTCATGCCTTGATTCTCATTGATAAATTTATTAACCACATAATAAATATTACATTAAAATCACCTTTATTTTATTCAACACAAAATCCATTCTAAATAATTATATTTCATTTAACACCAAAAATAGCTCTAAAATAAATGTAATTTATTAAAAATTAACATTAAAGCATTAACCGGTTTGAACCAGTAAAGTACCTGGTAACACGGGGGTTAAACCAACCCGCAATAGTGCCACTACTGGGGGCCGCAAGTACTACCTGCCGGTAGTACTGCTGCCGACCGGTAGCAGGCACTACTGACCAGTAGCATTGCTGCCGACCGGTAGCGCTGCTGCCGATTGGTAGCAACCGGTAGTGGTGACTACCATTCGGAAGCGTTGCTACCATTGGTAGCAGTAGCTATTGACTGGTAGTACTACTATCACATAGCAGTATTGCCAACCGATAGTACTACCACCGTGCAGGCAGCAGGGACTACCGTCCCGCGTGGTGGGATTATCCCGCCACACGGTAGGGAAGGGTAAGGAAATAAAACAATTAAATACATGCCTCCCAAGGCATAAAAACCCAAACACCCAATCGTTTAAATATGAAAATGATTCTTTTTCAGAACATTTCACGACACACACTTACAAAATGCCAAATCCAATTTTCTTAAATGGATATTTACCACCAAGGTAAAAGATGAAATTTAGTCCCACAAGAACCCCAAATCTATGCAAAATGAAACTAGAAAGCACATAGCAAGTCAAATCTAGTTCATTCTTTCCAAATAGAAGAGGTAAACAAGAAATTGATTTTCAAGATCAAACACACAATAGAAAGAGAAATGAACCATTTTCTTCCTAAAAGCAAACATGTGATATAGATTTCACAAAACCAACAATAATAAACACTATTTCTTCCATTCAAATCATTCCACAAATATCTATAGGAAGATTGCATAAATTTCCACACACAAAAAACAAACTAAAAATTTCAAATAACAAATTCAAAACAAGAAGATAACCTCCAACCTTGAAGCAATAGCAAGCAAAGAGATGAAGAATTTCCAGTCTTGCAAACTAGGTCGAATTTCCAGTTCCTCCAGGAAGTTTTCCAGAATTTCTCTCCAAAATTCCCCTCTTCCTTCTTCCTGCGAATAATTCCTCCCCAAAATAGCATAAAAAATTTCTTTTAATCTAAACTTTCTAGGTTAAAAAGTTATTCCATCCAATCAGATTTAAATATTTAAAAAGTAAAAACAATCAGATTTACTCCTTTTCCCAAAAATAATTCTTTTCCAACAATTAAAATGAAAAAGAAAAAAGGAAAGCTTTAATAAATCTCCATATCCAAAATACATTCTTCCAACATAAGCATTTTTCCTTTAGATGGCTAGGCAATTATTTATTTCATTCCACAAAACACATTATGCAACTTTACACAATAAATTAACTGATTTAACCATTTAAATCTAGCAATCATTAATTTAAACAAATCAATAATCATAGAGCATAATAATTAAATAAATTCTCCCACATAAGATAACATTATCCATTTAAATTAAATAACCATTTAAATAAATGGGAACACACAAAACCAAGAATGATCAAATGACGACTCTCAAATGACCAAACCAAAGCACCATGACATGCATATCAGCCAGATAGGGAAACACAACCGACTGACAACACTCACATGAGTGTAACTACAGTCAAGATAGGGTACAACAACTATCTCCTCCACTCCCATCAGATATATAAGGCATGCTCAGACCTGCGAAACCAGGTGGAGTCAATATTGTGTACCTACCCGGTACTAGTACCTGCAATGTCCTATACCAAAGAACCACACATGCATATAGACCAATATATATATACAGACACAACATACACGCCAATGAAGAAGAATCGTGACGTCCCTGTCTCACTGGAGTGAGTGAAGGAAAATCATCCCCTCACATCCCAATACACTTGCAAACACACAACATATAAATAATGCATCGCAATATAAGGGAAAAATGTCAGTCCATGATAAAGATCCATAAAATAACATTAATCATAAGCACTGAGATACTGCATAAAATCATACACCATAAATCTAGATAAAGCATGAAATAACATTGCATGACATCCGAATCAATATACAATAATATTCCACAGAACAGTCACTGAAGTAACTTAAAACATACAAAAGAGGCTGATCGAGGAGGGGTACTACAAAATTAGCATGTGAGCTCACTTGAGTTCCACCTCTTAATCATTCCGTTCCACCTCTCAATCAATCCTCTCCAATAATCTATAAATTGAGCATTTAATCTCCATTTTCAACAATCACGAACTTCGAATCTTTATGTCAATTGCAGGTTGCCAACGCGATATCTGAGAGCCACCATACCACAAAGAAGAGAAGAGCAATGGAAGCCATGATGCACAATAGGGAGTTCTACATTATTTATGATTATTCTATATGCATCTATATTTCATTGAGTTTTTGTTTGAATTCTATTAGGATAGGGATTCATGATTTCCCTCTGATTTCTGATTGACTACATTATGAATTTTAGCATACGACAAAACCTACTTTTATACTTGCCCATTGGAAAGCTTGCTAATTTCCCGACATGAGCTGACACAGAGCTGGAAATCCTACTCAAATTTGAAATAGGGCAAAGGGTTTGAAACCCATTTTGGGGCTAAGACTTGAGGTGCCTATCTTATGCAAAAGGTTAAAAAAATTCATTCTTAAGAAATTGTAAACACCTAAAATTAATTAAATTTAATATTTAATTAACTTAAGCTTATCAACATAATTAACCAATTTGATTGTGTTAATTCCCTTCTTCTTAAGGTTAATTAAATCAAATTTAATCAATCTTATCACTATAGTCCAATAATTTTTTATTTTTTTTAGCAAGGTGGCAATGCCACTTGATATGTTTTATTAATAATATATAATTTTTATAATATATTTAAAAACTGGTTCAAATTGAGCTCCCAGAGAAAAGAACTAGCAAGAAAAACTTCGGTCATTTCTTATCAACATGACTATAGAAGAGAGGTAGTGAACAATCCTCTACCCAGAGCTAGTTACACAATAGAGATCAACAAAGGAGCATGCAGGCTCATTTATAAATTGGAGCATGCAAGCTCATTTTACATAATAGGAGCATGCAAGCTCATTTTACATAATAGGAGCATGCAAGCTTATTTATAAAATAAGGACATGAAAAAGAAATAACATACGCTTCCCAGTGAATGAAGAAGAGAGCTCCAAAAAGCAAGAGGACTAAACCAACATCGAAGGATAGATCCATCTTCATGGGATATCTTGAAGGCCCCACAACAAAGAAATCCTGCAACCAAAATTGACATGCCCCTGCACCAAAAAACACTTGCAACCAAACTATATATAATACAGAATGCAGAGAATTTACAAGAAACACAAGGGTCCAAAACATGACTAACACCAATGACATGAGATCTACGGTCCGCCATTATAGACAAATACCAAAGGAGAAGAGGTGAATGTGGAAATGCTAGAGAGAAATGAAGCCCAAAATTTTTATGCCGTAAATGAAAAGAAAGAGGAGATATATCATAAAAAATCTGACAAACCAAAAGAAGCGACATACAAAGATAATCATGAAAGCAAGGCCACACCAAACTTTAAATGGCATATGAAGGATGGATTCCCAATGTGAAAATAAATATCTCCAGATTTCACACCAAAAGAGAGTACCAAACACATGAACAACATCAATAACAATCAACTCATCATTAATTAATGCCAAGTGATGATAGAGTAAAGAAAAGTACCTCAAATCAAAACCAAATGGAATTATGAAAAGGAATACCTCACCAAGAGAAGAGAATATAAACTCGTATAAATGAGCAATCATATAATAAGAAAGATTAAATACTTGACTCTCTACAGGCTATAATACTTAATAGGTTTGAGAAGCTCATCAAATCACACCCCAATCGAGAGGAATCGATAACAGTTTTGTCACAACCCATATTAGCGAGGCAATCAGCCAATGCATTACCTTCACGATAAACATGTGAGATGATGAGGTGCTCAAACATATCAAGAAGAGTCCATATTTGTTTAAGAATATACCAGAAATGTCAATTATCAGCTTTTCTTGCCTTGCAAGCATTAATAACAATAGCCGAATCACCTTCAATATGAAGGTATTTGAAATTCAAATCCTTAGCCATAACAAGACCTTCTAAAAGAGCACAAGCCTCGGCCATATTACTTGTGCCAGAAGAAATTGGCATAGCTTTTAATGCTAATAAAGAACCCAAATAATCATGAAAAACTATCCCTACTCCTGAATCACCAGGATTTCCATGGGAGGATCCATCAAAATTCAATTTACAAAAAGGGGCATTAGGAGGATGTCATTTAATGGAATTTTTGTCTACAGGTGTTTTCCGAATCCTTGGAAAGGTGGGTGATACAGGAATAATGATATTTTTCCAAGAAGAAATCATAAAATTGTCCCAGGAAGAGAACTTTGAATTCATATTAAAATATTTCTGAACATACGCATTAACTTGCTCAATAATGCTTCTTTCCAAAATCCCAAGAACAACAGATAAATCCAATGAGTCACATCTAAAAATGCGCTTGTTTCTTTACCACCAAATGGCCCATATGATTGAAGAGGGAATTATAAACCATAAACAAGCAAATAGAGAAGATGAATACAAAATTGCCCAAGACTGAAACATGTCCCATAAAGATAAAGGCAAAGGGAATGAAAGAGATAAATTTTGGAGGACAAAATGCCAACAACTACTAGCAAACTCACAATGAAGAAAAAGATGATTGACATCTTTAAGAGCTTTACCACATAAGACACAAGAAAAGGAGGCTGCAATATTAAATTTGACTAAATGATCACTAGTCAAAATTCTATTTTACAGTGTGAACTGGGAAAAAACACCAGCTTTAGGTAACACTGAATTATTCCAATGGAACAAAAAAGCACGATGAGGAGCATTTTGATTGGCCATTTGTTGAACAACAAAATATCCTTCTTTAACAGAGTAGTTTCCCAAATTAGAAGGGCACCAAATAAGTTGATCTTTGATGTTAGAAAGGAAAGCCACTCGGTCTTGCAAAACAGATTTAAAATTTTGAATTTCCTCCAAGGACAATGGAAGAGTAGAGGGATCCTTCCATGAGACCTTGTGAGAAAACAAATCAACACTATCTACATAATCAACCAATCTAACTCCCCATGATTGAGAAAGAACAACTAAAACAGAAGCAAGAGAATCATGCTGCGAAAGAGGGGGAAAGGCATTCCAGGAGTCTTTCCAAAAAAGAATATCCTCTCTCGAATGGACCTGCCTGGAGAGAAAATTAGAGACCACTTCCCTACATGAGATCATAAAGTTCCAAATAGCAGACCCCTGTGGAGGATTAGAAATTGTGAAGATCCTAGCAGGATTTTGGGAATCCAAATCCTTAGCCTGCATAATTTGGCACCACAAAGATTGGGGATTAGTATACATAGACAAAACTATTTTTCCCCCAAAATCCCTATTTCTTTTAGATAAGTCTTGAATCCTAGCACCACCAACTTGCTTGGAAAGAGACATCTTGGTCAAAGAAATCAATGGAATCTTTTTTATCTTCTGTCATGTTATTTTTCCAAAGAAAAGATCAAATAATCTTTTCAATTTGGGAGATGATTGATCTAGGAGCTTGAAGAACTGAGATATAGTAATTAGGAATGGCAGATAGGACTGTTTTAATGAAAAGTATCCTACCTGAAAGAGGTAGCCAACTAGCCTTCCAAGCAAAAATATGAGATTTAAGTCTCTCAATAACTGAATTCCAAAAAGAAGACTTAGCAGATCCTATAAAGAAAGGAATCCCCAAATAGGTAGAAGGAAGAGAGTCTACTGGGAAACCTAAGATATCCAAAAGTCTATCAACCACCAACTGAGGAGTATTAAAAATGAAGATCTTGGATTTATGGGGGCTAATCTGTTGGCCAGATCTAATCATATAAGTATCTAGAATAAATTTAATATGAGTAGCCTCTTGAATAGAAGAAGACCCAAATAAAAGTGTATCATCAACAAAAAGGTTGAGTGACTGAAATATCAGAATTAGGAATTAACACCCCTTGCCAAAAGCCCAGATCCCTTTTCTTAATAACCAATCGACTAAAAGCTTCTGCCATAATGATAAATAAGAAAGGAGATAAAGGATCTCCTTGTCTAACACCCTAGGTTGAAGAAAATTATTCAGAGGGAGCTCCATTAATGATGACAGAAAATGAAGTAGTAGAAATACAACTCTTGATCCATTTACACCAGCTTTCAGACAAACCAAATTTTCTCAAAACTTTGAGCAAAAAAGCTCAGCAAACTTTATCATAAGCCTTCATCATATCAAGTTTGACCACAAAGCTGGGATGTTGGACGAATTTATGGAATGCAAAGTTTCATGAGCAACAATTGCTCCCTCATGAGTTTCTTGACCCAAAACAAAACCTCCTTGTTGAGGAGAGATGATACGAGGAAGGATAATTTTAAGTCTTAAATAAATAGCCTTCGTGAAGATTTTGTAAATAGAGTTGCACAAGGAAATGGGTCTAAATTCAGCAAAAGTTTGGGGATTCTTAGATTTTGGGATAAGGGCAATATAAGTGATGTTAAATTTTTTAAGGATATACCCACCCCTCCTAGACTCTTCCAAATCCATTAATAAGTCAAAACCAATAAAATCCCAACATTTCTAAAAGAACAAGATAGTAAACCCATTAAGACCCGTATCTTTGTCAAGGGCCATGGAAAAAACAATAGAATGAAGCTCATCTAAAGAAAAAGGCCTCATAAGAAAGTCATTATCCTCATGAGAAACAAGGGATGTAATAGAATCTAAAAGAAAATCCACATGATGATCCATAGAGGAAGAAGAAAAAGAAGGAGATAACAATTCCTTAAAAAAAGACACCCCTCCTCTCTAATCTATTGATCTGAAGTAAGGACATAACCAGACTTAAAATCATTAATACTAAAAATTTTAGAAGTAGCTTGTTTAAGCTTGGATGATACTTGAAAGAAGGAAGTATTTCTGTCACCTTCTTTAAGCCAAACCTCACGAGACTTTTGCTGCCAATAGATTTCAACTCGGGAGAAAAGGATCTCCCAGTAAACTTGCAATGTTTTTTGAGCATCATTAGTGGAGGAATTAGTCCCATGTCTAATAATATCCTCATTAAAAACCTTCAAATCATTGGCAACTGCCTCTTTTTCATGAAAAATATTCTTAAAGACCAATTTATTCCAAGCCATAATTTGAGATTTCACAAATTTCAGTTTGGAATAAATTGAAACATCTTAGTACCTTTGCAAAACGGAGCACTTATCCACCATTGCTTTAATAAAGAGAGACAATGAGGATGAGTGAACCACATTTTCTCAAACTTAAAAGAAGGTCTAACAGAGGAAACATGATCCAATTTATCAAAATTGAGCAAAATTGGGAAATGGTCAGAATCTGAGGAGGTAAGAATCTCAGAAGAAAAGGAAAAGTTGCTCAAACGTAGGTTTAGGGAAATAAGAAATTTGTCAAGGCGAGAGGGAATCTGGCATTTAGATCTCCTATTAGTCCAAGTGAAAGAACCATTAGAAGGGAAAATATCAAATAACGCATTGTCTTGTACAAAGGAAGAAAAGTCATTAATAGCCTTCTGAGCTGTAGGATTACCCCCTCTTTTTTCATCCGGGGAAAGGAGAGCATTAAAATTACCCCCAAGTACAATAAAAATATCATCATATCGTAAAAAAAATTTAGATAAGGAATCCCATAAGTCAATTTTATCTGAAGGAGAAGTCGGACCATAAATATTAAATAGAACAAAAGAGACTTCAAACCAGTCAACCTTTAATAATTGCCAATGAGAAGCAAAATATAACATCTCAACTTTGACTGATTTAGGATTCCATAAAGTTATAAGACCACCATAAGCATCCAAAGAAGGAACATGAACAACTTTCTAAAGGGACCATTTGGAAATTATGTTATCAAAAGAATCCTGATAAAGTTTAGACTCTTGTAATAAGATGATATCCACTTTTGAAGAATCAAGAAATTTCTTGATCCTTCCCCTTTTGTCAGGGGCATTTAAGCCCCTGACATTCCAAGATAAAATCCCCATTTATCACAAGGAGATAAACATGCCCTCCTTGTTTTAACTTGGGAAGAAAATTTCTCTACAATAGTGGATTGAATACCAACCGCAATCTCCTCCTTGATTTTAGCCAATTTTGGTTTTCGACCCCTCTTCTTAGGAGTTTTGACAATAGGGGGGAAACCATTATTTCCCCATTATTTCCCCATTCTTCTAAGGCCACCTCAACCATTATTTCTTCTAAAACCCACTTAGTTATTTAATTTTAATTAATTAACCTAACAAAATTTATTCCTACAAATCACTTTCCCTAGCCTCCACTTAGCCTAATTAATTCTTCTAGAAGCATGCTTATCATTATTTCCCCCATTTTATATTCCTCCACTCATGTCACATTAACCTTGATACTTTCAAAGAAATTCAAATTTCTTTGAATCCCCCCATGCATCGTTTATTTTGGAATTTTTAATTCCTCTTCCCTCTCCCCAAGGAATTTTATATTCCTCTTTATTCTCCCCATGCATCCTTGATCCATGTCCACTATCCTGAATCATTCTCAACCCTTCTTCCCAAACTCAATCTTGGCCCTCCATTGGCATCCTCCAATCTATAAATTGCAGTCTCCTCCCCTTCATTTTTGATATATCCAATCAAGTAATCTCATGTTGTTAACAAAACTCTATAAATCCATCAAAGCCATCATCATTATAGGCAAGAATCCATGACATCCATATCCTTATCATGTCTTCACGATCCTTCATCAAATCCAAATCTATCCATTCCCATCTAATCCAAATCCAAATCTTATCAAATCATCCACCAATCTTGTTGTGCTTTTGGAGAGAAATCCACATCCCAAAGAAGGGCACATCCAATCAAGTGGAGCAATAGGGCGCCTCTACTTCATCATTTGCTCAATCAGAGGAACAAGAGAGATCTTCTCTTGCAAGGTATACATTAGTTAGTTTATTGTTCTCATTTGGTTATATACTAACCA